>NW_011494956.1:12055256-12055658 GCF_000754665.1 Bison bison bison | reverse complement strand
AATAGATGAGGAAACAGTGGAAACAGTGTCAGACTTTATTTTTTGGGCTCCAAAATCACTGCAGATGGTGATTGCAGCCATGAAATTAGAAGACGCTTACTCCTTGGAAGGAAAGTTATGACCAACCTAGATAGCATATTCAAAAGCAGAGACATTACTTTGCCACCAAAGGTCCGTCTAGTCAAGGACCTATGGTTTTCCCAGTGGTCATGTGTGGATGTGAGAGTTGGACTGTGAAGAAAGCTGAGCGCTGAAGAATTGATGCTTTTGAACTGTGGTGTTGGAGAAGACTCTTGAGAGTCCCTTGGACTGCAAAGAGATAAAACCAGTCAATCCTAAAGGAAGTCAGCCCTGAATATTCATTGGAAGGACTGATAATGAAGCTGAAGCTCCAATACTTTG
>NW_011494956.1:12039992-12055156 GCF_000754665.1 Bison bison bison | reverse complement strand
ATCAGCCCTGGGATTTCTTTGGAAGGAATGATGCTAAAGCTGAAACTCCAGTACCTTGGCCACCTCATGTGAAGAGTTGACTCATTGGAAAAGACTCTGATGCTGGGAGGGATTGGGGGCAAGAGGAAAAGGGGACGACAGAGGATGAGATGGCTGGATAGCATCACTGACTTGATGGACGTGAGTTTGAGTGAACTCCGGGAGTTGGTGATGGACAGGGAGGCCTGGCGTGCTGCAATTCATGGGGTCGAAAAGAGTTGGACACGACTGAGTGACTGAACTGAACTGAACTGAACTGAACCTCTGAAAACAATCAACCTTAAAGTCACTAACTATATTCTCACTCTTGACCCTGTTGGAAAGGTTTATCCCACTTGTCATAGAGTAATAGCTATTACCACCCAAAACCAGTGCTCTGCAACAATCTGGAGGGATGGGGTGGGGAGGGAGGTAAGAGGGGGTTTCAGGAGGGAGGGAACATATGTGTGCCTATGGCTGACTCATGTTAATGTATGGCAAAAGCCATCACAATATTGTAAAGTAATTATCTTCCAATTAAAATAAAAAACCCCAAAACAAACACAAATTTGTTGATATTTCTGCTGAATAAGTTCTCTCTTTGCGACCCCATGGACTCTAGACCACCAGACTCCTCCGTCCATGGGATTCTCCAGGCAAGAATACTGGAGTGGGTTGCCACTTCCTTCTCCAGGGTGAATAAGTTCTAGCCTCCTCTTTTGATTTCATGGCTCCTCACTCAGTACAGACATTACTAATGACAAAGAAGACACTTTCAACCAGCCAATTAATATCTTTTGAGATACTATCACTCTCACCCTGTCCCATTACTGTTCTTTACTGCAACACTCTTAATCCAGCCACTCTCCCTGCACTATCAAAAGAAGGGGGAACCTCATGGTTGTCTTACTTTAGTTAGGAAAATCTCTGTACCTCACTCAGATTTATTAGAGACTCCTCCTGAGACTAAAGAGCCTCTTGATGAAGGTGAAAGAGAAGAGTGAAAAAACTGGCTTAAAAATTCAACATTCAAAAAGCGAAGATCATGACATCTGGTCCATCACTTCATGGCAAATAGATGGGGCAACAATGGAAACAATGACAAACTTTATTTTCTTGGGCTGCAAAATCACTGCAGATGGGGACTGAAGGCATGAAATTAAAAGATGCTTGCTCCTTGGAAGAAAAGCTATGACCAACCTAGACAGCATATTAAAAAGCAGAGACATTACTTTACCAACAAAGGTTCCTCTAGTCAAAGCTATGGTTTTTTCAGTAGTCATGTGTGGATGTGAGAGTCGGACCATAAAGAAGTTTGAGCACCCAAGAACTGATGCTTTTGAGCTATGGTGTTGGAGAAGACTCTTGGGAGTCCCTTGGACTGCAAAGAGATAAAACCAGTCAATCCTAAAGGAAGTCAGCCCTGAATATTCATTGGAAGGACTGATAATGAAGCTGAAGCTCCAATACTTTGGCCACCTGATGTGAAGAGCCAATTCACGGAAAAAGACCCTGATGCTGGGAAAGATTGAAGACAGGAGGAGAAGGGGATTACAGGAGGTGAGATAGTTGGATGGCATCACCGATTCAATGGACATAATTTGAGCAAGGTCTGGGAGATGGTGAAGGACAGGGAAGCTTGGCATGCCGTGTAGTCCATGGAGTCACAAAGAGTAGGACACGACTGAATGACTGAACAACAACAACCTCCTGAGATACTGACCTAATACTGTTGATGGATCATACCTGAAAACTGAAACTGGAGGTTATCAAGCAAGATATTCTATCAGTACTCTATACAGTCTTCTACCTGAGGTAAAATCAGTCCAGACAGCAGAAGTTATTGTACTTACTATAGCTTGTCAACCAATCAGACCAGAAATTAAGTATATAGCAGGTACGCTTTTGGTGTAATAAGTGACTATGGGCTGCTTTGGAAACAAAGGGAGTTTCTTGCCTCTGCCAGTATCCTCTCAAAAGTGGACAAGTTAAGGACCTTTTAGATGAAGTTCCACTTCCTTGAGGTAGCTACAGGAAAGGCGGAACCCCATCTAGAGAGAAACAATATGGCAGCTAAGGGAGATACTCTAGCAGATCAATATGCCAAACAAGTACCTTACCCAAAATTAAGTTTCTGTGAAATCTCTGGAGGAATTCAAAGCAGCCTATCATATTAACTATTGGTCTCTAAAAAGGAAAAATGAAAAAAAAATCAGGTACCTTTCATTGGAATAATCTGTGGTGCTCTCAAGAGAGATGGAACAAAGTGATTTCAAATATGTATAACTAATTTTATAAAGAAACTACTCATAATGATATAGACAAATGGGTTACTATATTAAATCAGCATTAGTGGGGAAATATTGTTTAAAAACCCAACTCATTACAATAACATCAAAAAGAATAAAATACTTAGGAATAAAACTTTATCAATGAGGCAAAAGACTATCGGGTATTCTTTGCACCCTTGTTGAAGATCAGTTGACTATAAATGTGTGGGTTTATTGCTGAATTATCTATTCTCTTCCTTTTGTCTATATGCTTGTTTTTATGCAAGTACCATACTGTTTTGATTACTGTAGGATCGGGTAAATCATTTCCAGGTTGAACATCTACAGTCTTTTCAGTTGCTAAAAAGCTACTTGATACTGTGTTTCCAACTTGGAACATACCAGTGACCAAGGCATGTATTTTACAGTAACTATCATAAAAGAGTTCTGTAAGGCATTGTCTCTTACTCAAAAACTATACTTACCAGGCTTAACCTCATAGAGAGGTTAACCAATGGTATCCTTAAATAAACATTAGCAACACTTTAAGAAAGTGTCCCTTGGCCAGTTGTACTCCTGCTGGAACTTTTGAAGCCATACTTTCCACTTCCTTGGGGACACATTACTTATCCTCCTGTGGACTGGTAACTGGAAAGCCCATGAATTTAAGAATCTTATCTCCAATTCTCCATTTTTATAGTTTTTACAGGACCATGTTTTTGACAGATTACATATGACTTGGAAATAACCTCAGATGTGTTTTAAATAAAATTGTGGTAATATACATAACATAAACACAACACAAAAGACACATAACTTTTTTTTTAAGTCCCAAATTCTTTTTTTTTAAATTAATTTATTTTAATTGGAGGCTAATTACTTTACAATATTGTAGTGGGTTTTGTCATACATTGACATGAATAAGCCATGGGTGTACCTGTGTTCCCCATCCTGAACCCCCCTCCCACCTCCCTCCCCATCCCATCCCTCTGGGTCATCCCAGTGCACCAGCCCTGAGCACCATGTCTCATGCATTGAACCTGGACTGGTGATCTGTTTCACATATGGTAATATACATATTTCAATACTTTTCTCTCAAACCATCCCACCCTTGCCTTCTCCCACAGAGTCCAAAAGACTGTTCTCTACATCTGTTTCCAAAGCAGCCCATAGTCACATACTACACCAAAAGCATACCTACTATATACTTAATTTCTGGTCTGATTGGTTGACAAGCTATAGTAAGTACAATAACTTCTGCTGTCTGGACTGATTTTACCTCAGGTAGAAGGCTGTATAGAGTACTGATAGAATATCTTGCATATAGGGTCATCGTTACCATCTTCTAAGTTCCATATATATGCATTAGTATACTATATTGCTGTTTTTCTTTCTGGCTTACTTCACTCTGTATAATAGGCTCCAGTTTCATCCACCTTATTAGAACTGATTCAAATGTATTCTTTTTAATGGCTGAGTAATATTCCATTGTGTATATGTACCACACCTTTCTTATCCATTCGTCTGTTGATGGACATCTAGGTTGCTTCCATGTCCTGGCTATTATAGACAGTGCTGCAATGAACATTGGGGTACACGTGTCTCTTTCAATTCTGGTTTCCTCAGTGTGTATGCCCATCAGTGGGATTGCTGGGTCATATGGCAGTTCTATTTCCAGTTTTTTAAGGAATCTCCCTACTGTTCTCCATAGTGGCTGTACTAGTTTGCATTCCCACCAACAGTGTAAGAAGGTTCCCTTTTCTCTACACCCTTTCCAGCATTTATTGTTTGTGGACTTTTGGATAGCAGCCATTCTGACCAGCGTGAGATGGTACCTCATTGTGATTTTGATTTGCATTTCTATGATAATGAATGATGTTGAACATCTTTTCATGTGTGTGTTAGCCATCTGTATATCTTCTTTGGAGAAATATCTGTTTAGTTCTTTGGCTCATTTTTTGATTGGGTCGCTTATTTTTCTGGAATTGTGCTTCAGGAGTTGCTTGTATATTTTTGAGATTAATTATTTGTCAGCTTCTTTGTTTGCTATTATTTTCTCCCGTTCTGAAGGCTGTCTTTTCACCTTGCTTATGGTTTCCTTCATTGTGCAAAAGCTTTTAAGTTTAATTAGGTCCCATTTGTTTATTTTTGCTTTTCTTTCCATTACTCTGGGAGGTGGGTCATAGAGGATCCTACTGTGATTTATGTCAGAGAGTGTTTTGCCTGTGTTTTCCTCTAGGAGTTTTATGGTTTCTGGTCTTACGTTTAGATAAAAGGCACATAACTTAAAATTTACCACCCTACCCATTTTAAGTGTACAGTTTAGTAGTCCTAAGTATATTTACCTTGTTATGTAACCAGTCTCCACAAATTTTTTATGTTGCAAAATGAACAGTCTGTACTTTTAGAACAATTCCCCATTGCCTCCTCTCTCCAGCCCCTGGAAACCACCATTCTACTTTTGTTTCTGTGAATTTGACTACTCTGGATACTTCATATAAGTAAAATTATACAGTATTTATTTTTTGTAACTGGTTTATTTCACTTAGCATAATGTCCTCAATATTCATCCATGTTATGGTATGTGTCAGAATTTCCTTCCTTTTTAAGGACGAATGATCTATTGTATGCATCTACATTTTTTTAAAGTCAATTCATCCTTCTATGGACATTTGGGCTGCTTCCACCTTTGTTTTTTGTGAATAATGTTGCTACCAACAGGAGTGTATAAATATCTCTTTGAGGTCCTGTTTTTTATTCTTTTGGGTATATAGTCAGAAGTGGAATTCCTGGATTATACAGTAGTTCTATTTTTAATTTGTTGAAGAATTGACAAACTATTTCCTATAATGGCTGCACCATTTTCATACTGACCAACAATGTACAATAATCTTAAATTTTCCACATGCTTGCCAAACACTTGGTTTTTTTCTTTTCTTCTTTTTTTTTTTTTTTAAAATAACAAACCTTCTAAGGTGACATCTCATGGTAGTCTGTATTTTGCTAATGGCACCCCACTCCAGTACTCTTGCCTGGAAAATCCCATGGACGGAGGAGCCTGGTAGGCTGCAGTCCATGGGGTCACTAAGAGTCAGACATGACTGAGCGACTTTACTTTCACTTTTCACTTTCATGTGTTGGAGAAGGAAATGGCAACCCACTCCAGTGTTCTTGCCTAGAGAATCCCAGTGATGGGGGAGCCTGGTGGGCTGCCGTGTATGGGATCGCACAGAGTCGGACACGACTGAAGCAACTTAGCAGCAGCAGCAGCAGCAGTGATGTTGAACACCTTTTTCATATGCTTCCTGTATGTTTACAAATATTTGTATATTTTCCTTGGAGAAATGACTATCAAGACTTTTGCCCATTTAAATGTCAGGTATTTTTTTCCTGTTGAGTTGTAGTTCTTAATGTATTCTAGATATTAACCACATAGAAGATATGCAAATATTTTCCTATTCTATAGGTTGTTTTTCAGTCTATTAATTGTATCATTTAAAATTTTTTTCATGTAGTCCAATTTATCTATTTTACTTTTGTTTTCTGTCTTTTGGTGTCATATTGAAGAAACAAATGCCGAGCTCATTATAATGAGGGTTTCCCTAGTGGCTCAGATGGTAAGGAATTGTCTGCAATGCAGGAGACCCAGGTTCAATCTCCAGGGTTGGGAAGATACCCTGGAGAAGAAAATGGCCACCCACTCCACTATCCTTGCCTGCAAAATGCCATGGACAGAGGAGCCTGACAGGCTACAGTCCATAGGATTGCAAAGAGTTGGACACAACTGAGCAACTATCACTTTCACTTCAATATAATGAAGCTTTCCCCTTTTGCTTTCATGTAAGAGCTTTATAGTTTTAAGTCTTATGTTTAGATATTTGACCTCATTTTGGGTTAATTTTTACATAAGGTGTAAGATAAGGGTTCAGTTTCACTTATTATTTTGCATGTGGATATCCAATTTTTTCCAATAACAAAAATTTTTTATTGAAATATAATTGAAGGACAATATTGTGTTTATTTCAGATTCACTAAATAGTGATATGAAATTTGCATACTTAATGAAATAATCACTATGATAAGTCTGGCAATCATCTGTTTCTATACAACATTATTACAATATTATTGATCATATTCTTTATGGTGTATATTGTATCCCCATGGCTTGTTTATTTTATAACTGGAGATGTTTGTACTGCTTAATCCCCTTTACCTATCTCAAAACCCCTCTGCCCAACAAAATTGTTTGAAAAGATTATCCTTTCCCCATTGGGTAGACTTGCTGAATTTCATTGTACAATATACACAAGAGTTTGTTTCTGGACTATGTATTCTAATCAATTATCTATCTTTATTATTCCAGTACCATACTGATTTGATACTGTAACAAAGTGCTGCACTTGATATACCAGCAAATTTGGAAAACTCAGCAGTGGTCACAGGTCTGGAAAAGGTCAGTTTTCATTCCAATCCCAAAGAAAGGCAATGCCAAAGAATGCTCAAACTACCGCACAATTGCACTCATCTCACATGCTAGTAAAGTAATGCTCAAAATTCTCCAAGCTAGGCTTCAACAGTACATGAACCAAGAACTTCCAGATGTTCAAGCTGGATTTAGAAAAGGCAGAGGAACCAGAGATCAAATTGCCAACATCCGTTGGATCAGAGAAAAAGCAAGAGAATTCGACGAAAATATCTACTTCTGCTTCATTGACTATGCTAATGCCTTTGACTGTGTGGCTCACAACAAACGGTGGAAAATTCTTAGAGATGGGAATACCAGACCACCTTATTTGTCTCCTGAGAAACCTGTGTGTAGGTCAAGAAGCAACAGTTAGAACTGGACATGGAAGAATGAACTGGTTCAAAATTTGGAAGGGAGTATGTAAAAATGTTGTGTGTGTGTGACACTGTTCTAATTTTGTTCTTTTATGTGTAAATTTCCAATTATCCCAATAGCTTTTGTTGACCTCATTATATGTTCTTGCTTCCTTCACTGTAGGTTAATTGACCATGTGTGCAAAAGTTTATTTCTCAGCCTTCTATTCTGCTCCATTGGTCAACTTATCTGTTTTTCTGCCAGTGCCATACTGTTTTGATAACTCTAGCTTTGTAGTGTAGTCTGAAGTCAGGGAGCATGATACCTCCAGTTTTTGTGTGTGTGTGATTTCATATAAGTACTAAATTATTTTTCTAGTTATGTGAAAAATTGTGTATACTGATAGAATTGCAATAACCTTGTAGGTTGTTTTGAGTTGTTGGGACATTTTAACAATATTAATTCTTCCAATCCATGAACATATGATAGCTTTCAATTTATTTATATTGACTTCAATTGCCTTCATCATTGTGTTATAATTTTCAGAGTATAGGTCTTTCACCTCTTTGGCTAAAATTATTCCTAGGTGTTTTATTTATTTTTTGATGGAATTTTAAATGGGATTGTTTTCATAATTTATAATCCTGATAGTTTATTGTCAGTGTATAGAAAGGCAACTTCTAAATATTAATCTTATATCCTGAAACTTTACTGAATTCATTTATTAAAAGTTTTTTGATGTCTTTAGGGTTTTTTTTAATATAGTATCATGTAATCTGTAAATAATGACAACTTCACTTTTTCCCTTTCAATTTGGATATCTTTTCTTTTTCTTGTCTGATTGCTGTTGCTGGACTTCCCATACTACGTTAAATAGGAATGGTGGCAGTGGGCATCCTCGTCTTGTTTCTGATCTTGGAGGAAAAGTTTTAATCTTTTTTGGCCAATGATTATGATGTAAGCTGTGGCTTAGTCTTGTATGGTCTTTATTATGCTGCTGCTGCTAAGTCACTTCAGTCGTGTCCGACTCTGTGTGACCCCATAGACGGCAGCTCACCAGGCTCCCCCGTCCCTGGGATTCTCCAGGCAAGGACACTGGAGTGGGTTGCCATTTCCTTCTCCAATGCATGAAAGTGAAAAGTGAAAGTGAAGTTGCTCAGTCGTGTCCGACTCTTAGCGACCCCATGGACTGCAGCCTACTAGGCTCCTCCATCCATGGGATTTTCCAGGCAAGAGTACTGGAGTGGGGTGCCATTGCCTTCTCCATGGTCTTTATTATAGTGAGGTATTGTTCCTTAGGGAGAAGGCAATGGCACCCCACTCCAGTACGCTTGTCTGGAAAATCCCATGGACAGAGGAGCCTGGTGGGCTGCAGTCCATGGGGTCTCGAAGAGTCGGAAATGACTGAGCTACTTCACTTTCACTTTTCACTCTCATGCATTGGAGAAGGAAATGGCAACCCACTCCAGTGTTCTTGCCTGGAGAATCCCAGGGACAGAGGAGCCTGGTGGGCTGCCGTCTCTGGGGTAGCACAGAGTGGGACACGACTGAAGTGACTTAGCAGCAGCAGCATTGTCCCTTAGAGCTTCCTTGGTGGCTCAGCAGTAAAGAATCAGCCAGCAATATAGGAATCACAGGAGACTCGGGTTTGATTCCTGGATTGGGAAGATCCCCTGGAGGAGTACATGGTAACCCACTCCAATATTCCTGCCTGGAGAATCCCTTGGACAGAAGAGCCTGGTGGGCTATAGTCCATGGGGTCGCAAAGAGTTGGACACAACTGAAACGACTTAGCATGCATGCATAGTCCCTCTTTGTTCATTTTGTTGAGGGTTTTTTTTTTTAATCATGAATGGATGTTGACTTTTGTCAAATGCTATTTATGCATATATGAGATGACTATGTAGTTTTTACCCTTTGTTTTGTTAATGTGTTGTATCACATCACTTGATTTTTGAATATGAATTCATCCTTGAATCCCTGGAATACATCTCACTAGATTGTGGTGTAAGACCCTTTTTATGCATTGGTGAATTCAGTTTGCTAATATTGTGTGGAGGATTTTTATATATAGTTTATCAGTGATATTGACCTATAATTTTCTCTTTTTTAGTGTCTACCAGTCTCGTTTTGGTATCAGGGTAATGCTGACCTTGTAAAATGTGTTTCAAAGTATTTTCCCCACTTCAACTTTTTCCATAGATTGTGAACTATGTTTCCTTAAATATTTTGCAGAATTCCCTTATGAACCTTTATATATAACGTCATAGAGAGTAGATACCCACCCTACAAATCATGTGCACTCCACCTATTTATCTAGCTTCTTCTGAAGCCCTGACAACCACTGATTTTTCACTATCTCTTTAGTTTAGCTTTTTTTCAGAATGTATTTAATTGGATTCACACAGTATGTGGTCTTTCCAGATTGGCTTCTGTAACTTAGCAATATGCATTTAAAATTATTTATTACCTGGCTTGGCAACTCATTTACATTTTTTCTTAATGTTAATAATATTACATATGTTATATCTATATAGGTATATAATATATATGGATTACATGTATATATTATATATAATCACAGATTTTTCTCCATCTGCCTATGAAAGACATCTTAGTTGTTTCTGGTTTTAGGAGCAATGGATTTCTGTTAGTTCTCATCAAGTTAAGTTAAAACCTCAAAGACTTGTCAGATAGCTTATTCATGAGTAGACATAAGAACTTTTAGTACTTAGAGATGACTAGAGAAAGAGGCCATTAAACAGTCTTCTTCTGGTTACAAAATCCCCCTTCACATTTGAGTACCCCAGGAAAGGGTTTCTTATAGGACTTTGTCAATTTATAAAGATGTTTTTCAATATATTAAAACTTGGACCCATTGTCTGTAATATCCAGTTATTAATAAAAACACATACTCTCAACTGTCTTTGGTGAGGTGTTTAGGATGTGTTTCAATTGTCTTTTTTCTATCAGGACAGAAGGTTTCCCCCTTGTGATGTCATACTATAAATAATAGACTGTATTTTGGCAAAATTATAACATATTTAAAATTGTATGCCTCCTTTTTGATAAGGTTGGAGCAAGCCAATGAAATCTTTGTTTAGGATTCCTTGTTCTTTGAACAAAGAAGATTAACTTACACATTATATTAAGAACTGAATCACAAGGGAAATTTAAATCTTTTAAGTCATGATCAAGAACCAGGGAAAAATAGAAGGGGACTCCAGTATACTCTAGGGGCATAACTGTTCAGGTATGTTGTGGTCCTCTCCCGGTGAAGGCAAAAAGTATTGACTGTCTTGGTCTAGCTGCTGCTGCTGCTGCTAAGTCACTTCAGTCTTGTCCGACTCTGTGCGACCCCATAGACGGCAGCCCGCCAGGCTCAGCCATCCCTGGAATTCTCCAGGCAAGAACACCGGAGTGGGTTGCCATTTCCTTCTCCAATGCATGAAAGTGAAAGGTGAAAGTGAAGTCGCTCAGTCGTGTCTGACTCTTAGCGACCCCATGGACTGCAGCCTACCAGGCGCCTCCATCCATGGGATTTTCCAAGCAAGAGTACTGGAGTGGGGTGCCATTGCCTTCTCTGGTCTTGGTCTAGAGGAACCCTGAAAAAAGGCAGAATAAAGATTCATTAGAGTGAAGCAAGTGGTTTCAGGTGGAATTGGCGAAAGGATGGTATTTGTGTTAATTTCTATCAAGAAGTTTGTCAATGGCCTTACAATTTTGAACAAAATTGATATCCTTGCCTGTTTGGGTTCTTTTCTTGCAGAAAGAGAGTGTTACAAGGGCAGCGTATGGGAAGACCTTCATATACAAGGCTCTCAGCTATATGTTTGAGCTCTTCCTTTGCCTTCAAGGAAAGTTATGACCAACTTAGACAGCATATTGAAAAGCAGAGACATTATTTTGCCAACAAAGGTCCATCTAGTCAAGGCTATGGTTTTTCCAGTGGTCATGTATGGATGTGAGAGTTGGACTGTGAAGAAAGCTGAGAGCTGAAGGATTGATGCCTTTGAACTGTCGTGTTGGAGAAGACTCTTGAGAGTCCCCTGGACTGCAAGGAGATCCAACCAGTCCATTCTGAAATCCCAGATCAACCCTGGGATTTCTTTGGAAGGAAAGATGCTAAAGCTGAAACTCCAGTACTTTGGCCACCTCATGCGAAGAGTTGACTCATTGGAAAAGACTCTGGTGCTGGGAGGGATTGGGGGCAGGAGGAGAAGGGGACGACAGAGGATGAGATGGCTGGATGGCATCACTGACTCGATGGATGTGAGTCTGAGTGAACTCCGGGAGTTGGTGATGGACAGGGAGGCCTGGCGTGCTGCGATTCATGGGGTCGCAAAGAGTCGGACATGATTGAGCGACTGAACTGAACTGAACTGAATAATGAGCGATGTTGAGCATCTTTTCATGTGTTTGTTAGCCATCTGTATGTCTTCTTTGGAGAAATGTCTGTTTAGGTCTTTTTCCCACTTTTTGATTGGGTTGTTTGTTTTTCTGGTATTGAGTTGTATGAGCTGCTTGTATATTTGAAATTATATTGAAATTAAAAGGAAATTAATCCTTTTTCAGTTGTTTCATTTGCTATTATTTTCTCCCATTCTGAGGGCTGTCTTTTCACCTTGCTTAGAGTTTCCTTTGCTGTGCAAAAGCTTGTAAGTTTAATCAGGTCCCACTTGCTTACTTTTGTTTTTGTTTCTGTTACTCTAGGAGGTGGGTCATAGAGGATCTTGCTTTGATTTATGTCATCGAGTGTTCTGCCTATGTTTTCCTCTAAGAGTTTTATAGTTTCTGGTCTTACATTTAGGTCTTTAATCCATTTTGAGTTTATTTATGTGTATGGTGTTAGGCAGTGTTCTAATTTCATTTTTTTTTACATGTAGCTTTCCAGTTTTCCCAGCACCATTTATTGAAGAGGCTGTATTTGCCCCATTGTATATTCTTGGCTTCTTTGTCAAAAATAAGGTATGCATAGGTGCATGGGTTTATTTCTGGACTTTCTATCTTGTTCCATTGGTTTATATTTCTGTTTTTGTGCCAGTACCATACTGTCTTGATGACTGTAACTTTGTAGTATAATCTGAAGTCAGGAAGGTTGATACCTCCAGCTCCATTCTTTCTCAAGAGTGCTTTGGCTATTTGGGGTCTTTTGTGTTTCCATATGAATTGTGAAATTTTTTGTTCTAGTTCTGTGAAAAATGCGATTGGTAATTTCATAGGGATTGCATTGAGTCTGTAGATTGCATTTGGTAGTATAGTCATTTTCACGATATTGATTCTTCCTACCCAGGAACGTGGAATATCTCTCCATCTGTTTATGTCATCTTTGATTTCTTTCATTAGTATCTTATAATAATGAAGCAGCTTTTGATTCAGTTTTGTGTGGAAGACTCCTTATACCAAATCAGAACACACTGCCTATTGAAACTGAGAAATCTTTTCCCCTTCTTATCGAAGGAGCCTCTCCAGTGAACAGTTTTGTTCCAGTCAAATCCTTAGTCAAGTTATGCCATTTAAAGAGACAGGCACAAGAATGAGGAGTCGAATGAGGTGACATGGAAGAAGCAGGCATCTTTCTTGGAAGAGTAGAAGCTCTACACTTCAACTACCCCATAAGAGCTGGCAATCGGGTAAATGTGGTGTTTGTGCATCTCATAACTTAGGCCTCGACATGACTTCTCTGAATGTAGATTCCACTGCCTCCACCACCTGACACCAGAGAGAACCCTCTTCCTGGATTAAAGCCAAACTTTCAGGGCAAAAGAAAATCCAGAGAACCTCATCTGGTTTTATTGACCACTGCAAAGTATGTCCAAATAGATGCTAGTTTGATGAGAATGAATATCTACTCTTTGCAACAACATGGATGGTCCTAGAGTGCATTCTGGTTTATAAAATTACTCAGAGAAAGACATATACTCTTATGTTATCACTCATGCATAGAATCTAAAAAATAAAACAAATTAGTGCATATAACAAAACAGAAAAGATTCTTATATGATGAGAACAAAGCTGTGGTTGTCACTCAGGAGAGGGAAGGAGGGAGGATCAAGATAGGGTAGGGGATTAAGAGATTAAAACTACTATGTATAAAGTAAATAAGGAACAAGGACATATTGTACAGCAGAAGAAAATATACTCATTTTTTTGTAGTTACTTTACCTTGAATACCTTGAATATAATCCAATAATATTGAATTATTTTATTGTGCACCCAAAACTTAATAAAATACACTTGTTAACTACACTTCAAAAGGCAGGTTATAGCTCAGTTGGTAAAGAATCTGCCTGCAATGCAGGAGACCCAGTTCAATTCCTGGGTCAGGAAGATCCGCTGGAGAAGGGATAGGCTACCTACTCCAGTATTCTTGGGCTTCCCTTGTGGCTCAGCTGGTACAGAAACCCCTGCAATGCAGGGGACCTGGGTCTTATCCCTGGGTTGGGAAGATCCCTGAAGAAGGGAAAGGCTACCCACTCCAGTATTCTGGCCTGGAGAATTCCATGGACTGTATAGTCCACGGGGTCACAAAGAGTCGGACATGACTGAATCACTTTCACTAACTAACTGTATTTCAAAAAAAGGGGTGACACTATTAACTACACCAGACAACCTGGATTTGAGGTAATATCCAATGAAAGGATTATGGAAAAATAAGATGTAAGAGGCTTGTCAAAAAAAAAAAAAGAGAGACATACTCATTATTTGGAAATAATTTTATTAGTCAAGCAAGAGAATCTATAGATAAGTGATTACAGAAATTAAGTAATTTTCTGGTTGTCAGACAATTTAAGAAAAAATATTTCTATATGTTAGTAGCAATATAAAAAACATATTTTGGAGCTTATAAGTATAAAAACACAAAATCTTTAGAATTACAAACTTTCCTGGGGCAAGAAAATTATATAACATTAAAAGCATATAAGAAGAACAGAAAACTGTTGGTTCTTTGGGGAAAACCCAGCAATAGAATTAAACCATCTGCCAACCTAGTCATTCAAAAGAGGAGGGGCCATAATCATTGTTCCCCATTCTATGTTTTGTATTCAACAAATATTTCCACATAAAACTACTGACTAGATTCCCCTAAAGGGGCTAGACCTTCCATCCAAAAAAGTCCCAGCTGGGTAGAGGTGTTGTAAACTAGCATGGACAGACACTAGGACGAAAACCGTGTAAAGAACAGAAATGAGCAATTCTTCTGTTGAGTGGGGTGGGGCACAATAGGGAAAGGGGCCAGTGGTAGGGTATCTGGGAAAGGATAGCTTTTTAGAGAAAAGTGCTTTTGCTTATGTTTGAAGCAAATGGGAAGGGGGTAGAGCTGCTTAGGCTTCCCCAGTGGCTCAGTGGTAAAGAATCTGCCTGCAATGCAGGAGAGGCAGCTTCCATCCCTGGGTCAGGAAGATGCCCCAGAGAAGTAAACGACAACCTATTCCAGTATTCTTGCCTGGGAAATCACATGGGCAGAGGAGCTTGGAGGGCTACAGTCCACAGAGTTGCACAGAGTCCAAAACAACAGCAAACAAACAAACAAAAACAACAACAGATCTGCTTAAGGGTAACCTCTTTAGAGAAAACCTACCAGCAGTCTGGCTGGCTGAAAGAATGCTGCATTTCAAGTGGATTTTCTTTGCCCAGGTGAGCTTCCTTTCAGGTGTTCAGGCAGCCACTGATCAAAATTCTGCAATGCAGCCTGCATCCAAAAAGGACCTATTCGTGTGCTTCTTTTGGTGTGTTCAATATATACACAACCAACATCGGAAGATTCTGTCCTGGTGCCCGCTCAGGTGTCCAGGAATTGTGGGAGGCAGTGGATTCAGGGAACAGGCATCTCCGGGCCTTGCAAGGAGGACCAGGAGGGCGACAGGGGCGCTCCTGGGGACCTGGACTCGGAGAAGGAGGTAGAGGTTGGAGTGGTGAGTCAGGAAAGGGCTCCAGAAGGTGCAAGTCCAGGTTGTCGTCGTGCTGAGGAGAGCCTCTCTCTGGATTAGGATTGGAGGCCCGAGGGGAGAGCTCTGAGACTAGGTCGAACAGGTCAAAGTGAGTCAAACTTCCAG
>NW_011494956.1:12023685-12039041 GCF_000754665.1 Bison bison bison | reverse complement strand
GCAGCCGCACGCTAAGCAGCCGCACGCTAAGCAGCCGCACGCTAAGCAGCCGCACGCTAAGCAGCCGCACGCTAAGCAGCCGCACGCTAAGCAGCCGCACGCTAAGCAGCCGCACGCTAAGCCCCGCCCCTTCCTAGGCTCCGCCTACAGAAATGGAGTAGTCTGGGAAGCCCTAGAGTCCTGACCCTGGTGGGTAGTTCAGTGTAGATGCTTTTATAGGCCTGAAGGGGGCGGAGCAATCGTGCCACTCCTGGGTGAAGTCCTTGGCTTTCCTATTGTTGACCTCAGATGAGGAAAACCTTAACAGGAAAACCGATTACATTTGAAGTCCCACCATTGGAACGCTGCACCAGGACCCTGAAATGTAGTTCCTTCATCCCCTGAGACGTCGCCCTGGTAGTGACCTCTTATCTTCTTTTGGTCCAATAGTGAGGTGAGTTTTTGGATGGCATCCTTAAGCCTTTGTCTGTTGTTAATGATTGTCAGATCCTTGCAGGTGTGTTGGAAGGGAAAGAGATGTTAGAATTGATTGTCTTAATATCAACTGCTGCATGGTCAACTTATGTATGTATCAGTTTAGCATGATGGTCATTGTTATACTTCCGTCACTAAACCAAGAGTTTAGTGTATCGAATTTGACGTACACTACACTCAGAGGTGTATCTGTTGCGGCTCAACTGTCATCCCAAAGGAAGAACCAATTGGCCAGGAGCCCGGAAGTAGCAGAGGATCCTCCGACCCATCAGGCTCCCCTCCAGGTGATGCAGGCGGCAGCGCCTTTAATCTGGGTGTCACTTTAAAGGCGCGTCTAGGGCTTTCCTGGTGGCTCAGAGGTTAAAGCGTCTGCCTGCAATGCAGGAGACTTGGGTTCGATCCCTGGGTTGGGAAGATCTCCTGGAGAAGGAAATGGCAACCCACTCCAGTATTCTTGCCTGGAGAATCCCATGGAGAGAGGAGCCTGGTAGGCTACAGTCCACGCGAAGAGTTGGACATGACTGAGCGACTTCACTTTCTCTTTCACCACATGATTGCTCACTTTGTCCCTTTTTACAAAATAGCTTTTATGGTCTCATTTTTAGGGCCGCATCATATTCCCTCATACAGAATTCCATTAAAGTCAGGCTTCCTTTGATGGACATTCAAGCTAGTGATTTGTGAATTGGCAGACACTGACCTTCTCTGGCCAGTTAGTGTAAAATGCAGATTCTATGCCACATCCCAGAACCACTGATCAGACTTCTGAGAGCCATGGGCGTAGGAATTCTCCTTAAGCAGCTCCACAATGATTCTGTTTGGGGCCCGAACTTAAGATGATGGAACTTATTTTCACTCAGCATATGAGGGGTTCAGGAACAGGGCAGTGTATGGTTGAGGTCATGTCCCAGCCTGTTGGTGACAAAGTCAAGAAGGAAATTCAACCTTCCTGGGCCTGCCTTCAGTGGTTTCCCCTATACTCCTTCCTGCATCCACTCTCATGGTTGCATTCCAGTGTCTTGCCTGTGGGCTAAGAAATTCCCTGTATAGATCAGGAATGTTGCTGAGGGAACATGCAGGGCTGAACACTGCTTTTGGGGCACTCCCGACCAGACCTTGTTGGAGTTCTGTTGCTGGTGCTTGGACATCCCATGGTCAAGGATAGTTCAATGGGAGCTCTATTTTCAGGACAATGAGTGTGGACGTGCTGTATTTTAAGGGATGGATGGAAGAGCCAAAACCTGACCAGGATACCAGGTGTGGCTCACAACTCTTGGCATAACTGGTATTGGAGCCCTGAATGAGGTGGCTCCTGTCTCTGCCTTGTCCACTACTCTCCTGACCTCAGTAGTTTCACATTTGGGCTCATCATTGTTCTGGGCCCTATGAATTGTCACTGTGAGCTCCCCTTCCAAGGGAACGTGGTCCTGTCCTGAGATAAAGGCAGTTACTGGGGGCCCGGCGTAGAGGGACCTGATTTTCTCTTCTGATCAGTCTCTTTCTTTCTTTTAATTGGCTGTGTAACTCAGCTTGTCAGAATCTTAGTTCCTGGACCAGGGATCAATCCCAAGACCCCTGCAGTGGAAGCGCAGCATTCTAACAACTGGATTGTCAAGTAATTTCCATGGTCAGCCCCTTTCTAAGTGGGTGATTATGGACCAGTCATTTCACCTTCTCTGATCTCAGTTCCCTACACATGAAGTGGACAGAATGCTATCTACTATGCAGGAGGGTTGTGAGATAATGTATATAAAATGTTCTTGGAATAGGGTAAGTGCCAAGTGAAAGTGTTAGTCACTCAGTCATGTCTGACTCTTTGCAACCCCATGGACTGTAGCCTGCTAGGCTCCTCTGTCCATGGGATTTTCCAAGCAAGAATACTTGGAAAAGCAAGTATTTCCTTGCTTTTTCAAGGAAGGCCATTTCCTGCTCCAGGGGATCTTCTGGACCTGGGGATTGAACCTGGGTCTCTTATGTTGCAGGCAGATTCTTTAGTGTCTGAGCCACCAGAGAATAGTAACTATTCACTCGTTATCATGATTATAATCTGTCTATTCTCATGTGACACTATAGCTGTATTCTCAGCATCTTAAACAGTGCCTGGCAAGTAGCCAACATTCAGTGAATGGTAAAAAAAATATCATTGTCATCATCATCATTCTAAAAAGGGGTCTGATCTGTTAGAAAGTAATTTTTCAGGTTTTTTTGTGGCATAACATCTATATAATTCAAGAATGGCTCGCTGGGCACCAGATTAGAAAATCACAAAATCTTTAATTTTGCCTTATTTTTCTTTACTCTAAGATGCACAGAGACTGTCAGAATGATTTATCAGGCCCACTCATTGGCTTTTCTTGGGTCAGTCATTACTGTCTATCCAATCAACGTGAACTGATTGAACAACTGTGAGGGAGGAATTAGCAAATAAATTTTGGTTCCCTGCAGATCCTCCCTCTAATGAGGGCTTTCCTGGTGGCTCAGAAAATCCCATGGACAGAGGAGCCTGGGTGGGCTACATCCATGGGTTGCAAAGAGTCAGACATGATTGATCGACTAACACTTTCACTTTCCTCCCTCTAATGAGGGCCATCCTGTTGTCCCCCTAGAATACATAGTGAAGTTGCTCAGTCGTGTCCGACTCTGCGACCCCGTGGGCTGTAGCCTACCAGGCTCCTCCGTCCATGGGATTTTCCAGCCAAGAGTACTGAAGTGGGTTGCCATTTCCTTCTCCAGGGAATCTTCCCGACCCAGGGATTGAACCCAGGTCTCCCGCATTGCAGACAGTTGCTTTAACATCTGAGCCACCAGGGAAGCACAAAATACATAAGTAGCTTTTAAAAATTCTCATTTATTTTATTTACTTTAGGAATAATACCTGAATACATATTTTAGAAAATCCCCACCACAGCCCAATTCAGTGTTTATTATGTCAAGATCCTTTTCTGTGTATGTACAAACATGACATCAGATGTTTTCTTCCTGGAATGGCCAAGTATTGTGGGTCTTTTTCTGCAAAATGTTAGAGCTTACTGCTATTTGGTATTGTCATCCACAACATACATTATCTCTTCTATCTTTTATTGGAGAGCCCTTTTCCAACATGCAATACAGGCTTTTATATGAAAATGTTGTATAAGAAAAGGCAGCTTCAAACATTTCTTGTACAGCAACACTTTTGTCTTCGCCTGTAGCAGAATAAGGTAGCGATCCACTCACTCTGTGCTTAACTCACAGTAATCCTGGCATATTATGCTGTGCTTTCTGAGTGTGTCACAGTGATGAATTGTGTTGGATTAGTGATGCTTGGATAGCAAGAAGATCAAACCAGTCAATCCTAAAGGAAATCAACCCTGAATATTCATTGAAAGGACTGATGCTGAAGCTGAAACTCCAATACTTCAGCCGCCTGATGTGAAGAGCCAACTCATTGGAAAAGACCCTGATGCTGGGAAAGATTGAGGGCAGCAGGGGAAGGAGATGACAGAGGATGAGATGGTTGGATGGCATCATTGACTCAATGGACATGGGTTTGAGCAAGCTCTGGGAGATGGTGAAGGACCGGGAAGCCTTTCGTGCTGCAGTCTGTGGGTTGCAAAGAGTCAGACATGATTGAGCGACTGAATAACAATTGATGCTGTCCCAGTGATTTAATATTTTATGATGGCCTGTGTTGTCACAATATTATTAATCTTTTACTTTTTAAGGAATTTTTAAGACAAAACTGTTATTGCAGTAGTTATTTGGCATTTTAAAGGGTGAGGGTGAGGCTGAAGCTGAAGCTGAAGCTAAATACAGGGTTTTTTTTTTAACCAAATACTTTTTTTTTCAGCTTCCCTGTGATATGAAAGACAATGATTTCTGTATCTTAATTTTGAATTTAGATTTCTTATAGAATTCTCATTTTTTCTAGTTATTTCTTTGGTTAACAATCATATGACCATATGCAAATGGTCTTATTTGCCCTCCCTTTAAGATTTTAAACATTTTTTTTTCTCTTGTATAATTTTGTTGACTAGTATCTCCAGTCAAATATTGGAAAAATGTCATCTTTTTCTTGTTTTAGACTTTGGTGGGACTCCTGCTAATGTTTGCCTGTTAAACATGGTGCTTCAAAGTAAGTGTCATGTCAAAGAATTATCAAGCTCTTGCTGTTTTATTGAATATTTAATGCTTTATCTTGAAATATTTCCAAACTTACAGAAACAATGCAAAAACAGTATGAAGAATTCTCATCTATCCTTTATTAATTTTTAACACTTTGCCTTATCATTCTTTAGTTCTGTCTTTCAGAAAGACCACAGGATATATTGATATTGATATTTATATTCTTTGAATCATTACAGAGCAAGTTGTATATATTCAGACTCTTTTCCTCAGAATTGTTCAGTGTATATTTCCTAATAAGAATATTCTCTCATATATTTTTAGAACAATTATCAAATTAAAAAAATTTAAAATTGCTGTCATGCTTTAATCCACGGTTCATTTTCCAATTTTGTCAATTGTACTGTCAATGTTCTTTATTATATATCACTCTTTATCGATTTAAAAATTTTAATTTACCATAATTTTTTCTTCCATCTTTATTGAGATATAATTGTCGTGCAGCACTGTTTAAGATGTGCAGCATAGTGATTTGTCTTACATACGTCATTTGATGATTACCACAATAAGTTTAGTGAGAATCCCTCATAGCCTATAGATAGAAAATTTAAAAATAGGAAAAAGTTTGTTTTTCTTGTGTCTAGAACTGTTTGGATTTATTCTCTTCTCTCTCATGTATGATGTACAGTAGTATTAATTACATATAGTATGCTATACATTACATTCCTAGTACTTGTTTATCTTATAACTGGAAGTTTGTACTTTTGTCTACTTTTATCTAATACTGTCCATTTTTATTTTTGTCTAGAAGATGTGGGTCAGGTCAGGATCATGCATTTCATTCAAGTGTCATGTCTCTTTAGTTAACTTTTATCTGGGCTAGTTCCTTAACCTTCTGTTGTTTTTCAAGCCATTAATATTTTTGAAAATTATAGGTAGTTATTTGCTGGTGTTCCTCAATTTGGGATTCTCTGATGTTTCCTCATAAAAAGATTAAAATTATATTTTTTTGCCTTGAATATTAATAGGTGATCCTGTGTCTTCTAGAGACACATCATATCCATTTGCTCCTTACAGTGATTTTAATATTTCTTTTTTCAATTTAGTGGTTATTAATAAACTTATGGAGGTGGGCTACCATCACCATAGCAGTTTTAGAATATCTTTTTCACCTCAAAAATTTCCTTTATGCCTATTTGCATTAAGGTTTCATCTCTCGAAACCCCAGACCAAGGTAATAGGTAATTGCCTCTTTTTCTTTAAATTTGCTTTTTTACTAGTTATTTCATAGAATGAACCATTCAGGGTGTAGTCTTTTGCATCTGACTTGTTTCAGTTAGTGTACTATTTTGGAAGTTTATTCCTGTTTTAGCAATTGTTATCCATGTTATAGAATATTATATTGCTAATTGTTCCATTTTCTTGAGGAATGGTATCTGTTGTATGAAATACCACGTGTTTGTACATTCATCAGTATTTGGACATTTGGATTATTTCCATTTTGGGGCTGTTAGGAATAATGCTGCTATGAACACTCATACACATGTCTTTGTGAGGTCATATGTTTTTAAGTCTCTTACAAAGATTCTAAGGAGTGGAATTCTTGGGTCAAATGGCAAGTTTATGTTCTACTTAAAAATAAACCTGTGGAATGGTTTTCCAAAGTGGCTGCACCATGTTATATTCCCACAAGCAATGCATGGGGATTTTAATCTTTCCTCAGTCTCACCAGCATTTAGTATGGTCTGTCTTTTTGAATATAGCCATTCTAGTGAGTGTGTTTTGGTATGTCACTGTGGTTTTAACTTGCATTTCCCTAATGACTAATAATAGTGCACATCTTGTCATGAGTGTATTAGCTAAGCCTGTGTTGTGCATCTTTTATGGTTAAATGTATTAAAATCTTTTGTCCATTTAAAAATTCTATCATTTGCCTGACCTTTGAATTGTTACAGTTTTTTGTATATTCTGGATACAGTCCTTTATCTGATACCTGATTGCACATATTTTTCCTATTTTATGGACTTTCTTCCATTGTTTCATTAAAATATAATTAGCATATTACGTTATATTAGTTTTGGGTGTATTTAAAAATTCTTATTAGTGATTTTTGATTTGCATATGTTTAAAATTTTGATCAATTTCAAAATGCCAAATTGAAAAGATGAATTGTAACTTTGATTTTATATCTAAGAACCTTCAGCCTAATCAAGGTCAGAGATTTCCTTCTCTTTTTTTTGAAGAAATTAATTCAAAAGAATTCAAAGAAATTAGTTCTAGTTTTTACATCCAGATCTATGATCCAGTTTGTGTTTTTTTGTGTGCATGTAATGTGAAATAATAGTTTCAGATTTTTAATGTGAATATTCAATTTGTAAAAAGACTATGCCTTTTACATTTAATTGTCTTGGAACTTTTGTCAGAAATGAATTGATCATAAATGTAAATATTTGTTTCTGACTTGCAATTTAGTTCCTTTGACCTGTTGTATGACTATTCTTCTGCCAGTACCACACTGTCTTGATTATTGTATCTTTTGAATAAGATTTGAAACTTAAGTTAGCTTAAGTCCTTCAACTTTGTTCTTTTTAAATGTTGTCATTACAATTCTAAGTGCTTTGCATTTCCATATGAATTTTAGAATCCATTTGTCAATTTCTGATTAATGCCTGCTAGATTCATGTACAGCTCAATTTGAAAAGAATTGCTATTTTGACAGTATTTAGTCTTTCAGTCAGGAACATGACTTCTGTCATGAATCATATGTGTCTCCCTATTTATTTAGATCACTTTAATCTCCTCAGTGTTTTATTATTAAAGTAGTTTTTATTGAAGTATAGTTTATTTACAATGTTGTGTTAATTTCTGCTGTACCACAAAGAGTGATTCATATATATATATATATATATTCTTTTTATATTCTTTTCCATTGTGGTTTATTTCAGGATATTGAATATTGTTCCCTGTGCTATACAGCAGGGCTCGTTGCTTATCCATTCTATATGGACTAGTTTGCATCTACTAACCCCAAACTCCCGGTCCATTCCTCCCCCGATACCCCTCCATCTTGGCAATCACATGTCTGTTCTGTATGTGAGTCTGTTTCTGTTTCATAGAGAGGTTCATTTGTGTCTTATTCAACATTTAAGTGATATCATATAGCATTTGTCTTTCTCTTTCTGATTTACCTTATTTAGTCTCTAGTTGCATTCATGTTTTTGCAGAAGGCATTATTTTGTTCTTTTTTATGGCTGAGTGGTATTCCATTGTATATATGTATCACATCTTTATCCATTTACCTGTTGATGGACGTTTAAGTTGTTTCCATGTCTTGCCTATTGTGAATAGTGCTGCTGTGAACATAGGAATACATATATCTTTTTGAACTACAGTTTTGTCTGGATATATGTCCAGAAATGAGATTGCTGGATCGTTAGGTAGTTCTATAGATTGCTTTGGGTAGTATACTAATTTTCACTGTATTAATTCTTCCAATCCATGAACATGGTATATTTCTCCATCTATTTGTGTCATCTTTGATTTCTTTCATCAGTGTTTTATAGTTTTCTATATATAGGTCTTTAGTTTCTTTAGGTAGATATGTTCCTAAGTATTTTATTCTTTTCATTGCAATGGTGAATGGAATTGTTTCCTTAATTTCTCTTTCTGTTTTCTCATTGTTAGTGTATAGGAATGCAAGGGATTTCTGTGTGTTAATTTTGAATTCTGCAACTTTACTATATTCATTGATTAGCTCTAGTAATTTTCTGGTGGAGTCTTTAGGGTTTTCTATGTAGAGGATCTGGAGAAGGAAATGGCAACCCACTCCAGTGTTCTTGCCTGGAGAATCCCAGGGACGGCGTAGCCTGGTGGGCTGCCGTCTCTGGGGTCACACAGAGTCGGACATGACTGAAGTGACGCAGCAGCAGCAGCAGCATGTAGAGGATCATGTCATCTGCAAAAAGTGAGAGTTTTACTTCTTTTCCAATCTGGATTCCTTTTATTTCTTTTTCTGCTCTGATTGCTATGGCTAAAACTTCCAAAACTGTGTTGAATAGTAGCGGTGAGAGTGGACATCCTTGTCTTATTCCTGACTTTAGGGGAAATGCTTTCAATTCTTCACCATTGAGGATAATGTTTACTGTGGGTTTATCACATATAGCTTGTATTATGTTGAGGTATGTCCCTTCTGTGGCTGCTTTCTGGAAGGTTTTTATCCTAAATGGGTGTTGAATTTTGTCAAAGGCTTTCTCTGCATCTATTGAGATAATCATATGGTTTTTATCTTTCAATTTGTTAATGTGGTATATCACATTGATTGATTTGCAAATATTGAAGAATCTTTGGATCCCTGGGATAAAGCTCACTTGTCATGATGTATGATCTTTTTAATATATTGTTGGATTCTGTTTGCTAGAATTTTGTTAAGATTTTTGCATCTATGTTCATCAGAGATATTGGCCTGTAGTTTTCTTTTTTTGTGGCATCTTTGTCTGGTTTTGGTATTAGGGTGATGGTGACCTCATAGAATGAGTTTGGAAGTTTACTTTCCTCTGAAATTTTATGGAAGAGTTTGAGTAGGATAGGTGTTAGCGCTTTTCTAAATTTTTGGTAGAATTCAGCTGTGAGGCCATCTGGTCCTGGGCTTTTGTTTGTTGAAAGACTTCTAATTACAGTTTTGATTTCTGTGCTTGCAAGGGGCCTGTTAAGATTTTCTATTTCTTCTTGGTTCAGTTTTGGAAAGTTATACTTTTCTCAGAATTTGTCCATTTCTTCCAAGTTGTCCATTTTATTAGCATACAGTTGCTGATAGTAGTCTCTTATGATCCTTTGTATTTCTGTGTTGTCTGTTGTGATTTCTCCATTTTCATTTCAAATTTTGTTGATTTGATTCTTCTCCCTTTTTTTCTTGATGAGGCTGGCTAATGGTTTGTCTATTTTATTTATCTTCTCAAAGAACCAGCTTTTAGCTTTGTTGATTTTGGCTATGGTCTCCTTTGTTTCTTTTGCATTTATTTCTGCCCTAATTTTTATGATTTCTTTCCTTATACTAACTCTGGAGTGCTTCATTTCTTCTTTTTCTAGTTGCTTTAGGTGTAGAGTTAGGTTATTTATTTGATTTCTCTCCTATTTCTTGAGGTAGACTTGTATTGCTATGAATCTTCCCTTCAGCGCTGCTTTTACTGAATCCCATAGGTTTTGGGTTGTTGTGTTTTCATTTTTTAATTTCTTTTTTGATTTCTTCTGTGATTTGTTGGTTATTCCAAAGCATGTTGTTTAGCCTACATATGGTAAATTCAAAAAAATTGAAATCATGTAAAGCATCTTTTCTGATCACAATGAGGTAAGATTAGATGTCAATTACAGGAAAAAAAACTATTAAAAATACAAACATATAAAGGAGAGTTTTGCCAGGTAAAATATTCTTGTTTGGCAGGTTTTTTTCCTTTGTATATATCATCATAGTCTTTCATGACCTATAATGTTTCTGTTGAAAAAACCCTGATGGACTTCTATGTTCATGACAAGTTGCTTTCAAAATTCTTTGTTTTGATAATTTAATTATAATGTGTCTCATCATAGACCAATCAGGACTTTTCAGCTTTGAATGAAGATACCTACTTCCTTCCCTAGATTTGGTAAGTTCTCAGCCATTATTTCTTTAAATAAGCTTTCTGCTCCTTTCTTATCCTTCTGGAACTCCCATTAAGTGTATCTTATTTCATGTGATGATTTCACCTAAGTCTCATATGCTTTCTTTACTCTTTTATACTTTTTTTCTTTTTGTTTCTCTAACTAGATAATTTCTTTTTGATTATTTCTTCTACATGGTTGAATCTTCTGTGAAGATCTGTGTTGAATTTTTCAGTTTAGTTGTCATAGTTTTTAGCTTTAGGATGTTGGTTTAAATCTTTTTTTAATGGTTTCTATTTTTTATCAAAGCTTTTATTGTATTTTTTCCAGATTTCATTTAGCTGTCTACCTATGTTCTCTTGTATCTTAACGAATTTCTTTAAGATGATTATTTTCAATTTTTTTTGTCAGTTAGTTCATGGATTACCATTTCTTTAAGGTCAGTTACTGGAACTGTATTAGTTCCCTTTTAGTCTTGTCATGTTTCCCTAATTCTTCCTTTTCCTTACACCTTTGCATTGAATTCTCTGCATTTGAAGAGGTGGAAAACTTTTCTAGTCTTTATAGATTGGTTTTGAAGGTAAAGACCTTCTTTTACAGGTTTCCTCTAATGATGGGAAATGACAAGACTGTGGTGAAGCAGAGTTGAAGCTGGATTACAGGACTGCTTTTAGGGTCTGCATTTGCGTCTATGGTCAGTGGCCTGTTAGTGGGGGCACTGATGGAGTGACTTCTCCTGTGTCCCTTGGTGGATGGGGTTGGTGGGAGGACTATAGACAGATGGGGCTGGAACAAAGCTCACTAAGGGATGGGGACGTCTTTTGAATATGCAGCTGGTATTGCTGCTGCTGCTGCTGCTGCTAAGTTGCTTCTGACTCTGTGCGATCCCATAGACAGCAGCCCACCAGGCTCCCCCGTCCCTGGGATTCTCCAGACAAGAACACTGGAGTGGGTTGCCATTTCCTTCTCCAATGCATGAAAGTGAAAAGTGAAAGTGAGGTCGCTCAGTCGTGTCCAACTCTTCACGACCCCATGGACTGTAGCCTACCAGGCGCCTCCATCCATGGGATTTTCCAGGCAAGAGTACTGGAGTGGGGTACCATCACCTTCTCCGGCAGCTGGTATTAGGTTGGTGCAAATGTAATTGTGGTTTCAGACCGTGAATTTTAAGTCAATATGTCTAGGCTCAAACACATCTTTATTAATCAAAACAGGAACCATTACAATCAACACATTTTTGCCAAAGAGAAATAAGTTTGTTTATTCCTATAGCCTAAAAATCCATGCTTTAGTATTCGATGAACTCTTGAAAGCACTTTCTGCATCCTACTGGTTGTGGAAGTGTTTTATCTGCAAAAAGTTGTCAAGATGCTTGAAGAAGTGATAGTCAGTTGGTGAGAGGTCAGGTGAACATGGCAGAGGAGGCAAAACTTCATAGCCTAATTCATTCAACTTTTGAAGCGTTGGTTGTGTGACATGCAGCTGGGTGTTGTCATGGAGAAGAATTGGGTCCATTCTGTTGGCCAATGACAGGCTGCAGGCGTTGCAGTTTTTGGTACATTTCATCGATTTGTTGAGTATACTTCTCAGACGTAATGGTTTTGCCGGGATTCAGAAAGCTGTAGTGGATCAGACTGGCAGCAGACCACCAAACAGTGACCCTGACCTTTTTTTGGTGCAAGTGTGGCTTTGGGAACTGCTTTGGAGCTTCTTCTCAGTCCAGCCACTGAGCTGGTCATCACTGGTGGTTCTATAAAATCCACTTATCATCACATGTCAGAATCAGATTGAGAAATGGTTCATTGTTGTTGCATGGAAAAAGAGAAGGTGACACTTCAAAATGATATTTTTGATTTGACGTCAGCTGGAGAAGCCAATGGCACCCCACTCCAGCACTCTTGCCTGGAAAATCCCACAGACGGAAGAGCCTGGTAGGCCGCAGTCCATGGGGTTGCTAAGAGTCGGACAAGACTCAGTGACTTCACTTTCACTTTTTACTTTCATGCATTGGAGAAGGAAATGGCAACCCACTCCAGTGTTCTTGCCTGGAGAATCCCAGGGACGGGGGAGCCTGGCGGGCTGCCGTCTATGGGGTCGCACAGAGTCGGACATGACTGAAGCGACTTAGCAGCAGCAGCAGCAGCAGCATGAGGCACCCACTCATTGAGCTTTTTAACCTTTCCAATTTGCCTCAAATGCTGAATGACCATAGAATGGTTGACACTGAGTTCTTCAGCAACTTCTCATGTAGTTGTAAGAGGATCAGCTTTGATGATCCTTTCAATTGGTCATTGTCAGTTTCTGATGGCTGGCCACTGTACTCTTCATCTTCAAGGCTCTTGTCTCCTTTGCAAAACTTCTTGAACCACCACTGCGCTATACATTCGTTAGGAATTCCTGGGCCAAATGTGTTGTTGATGTTGTGAATTATCTCTGCTGCTTTATTACCCATGTTGAACTTAAATAAGAAAATTGCTCAAATTTGCTTTTTGTCTAACATCATTTCCATATTCTAAAATTAATATAAAATAAACAGCAAATAATAAGCAAAAAATAAAGCAAGATATGCATATTAAAATGACATATAACATAACCACATTTATGTAAGAATGTATTCCAAAATTAAATAACAAATTTCAACAATGCGAAAACCGCAATTACTTTTGCACCAACGTAATACCACACTGTAGTCAGTGCGTCTGCCATTGGGGCCTTCTTTGTAAAAGTACCCTCCCTGATCTCGGGCTCTGCTGGGGTTTCTCAGCCTTCTACCTAGTTATAAGGCTTCTAGAAAAAAAACTTTTTCCCATGGGTGGCAATCACATAATTGTTTCAATGTGGGAAGAGTGCTGGCACTTCTTGTTCTGTTTTCTTGCTGATGTCACCCCTGAGGTTTCTGGTTCTAAAGTTTCAATGCTTCTAGAACTCTCAGAATCATCAATTTGACACCCCATTTTGGGTAGACTTTTCATTTTATGGAATTCTAATAGCTGATTCAATTGTGAAATGTGAACATAAGGATTAACTTCCTGGAGTTTCAGAGCTCTATTTATTGTTAACAGTATCTGGTAAGTTCCCTTCCAATCAAGTTCAAGAACAGTTTTTTTCTGATATCTCTTTTAATAAATAAAATCTTTTGGCTAAAGATCATAAAGAGGCTTTTTAGGAAGGTGTAGTTGGAAGGTAGATTTAACCTCTTGGTGTTAGAACTGGGTATGCTGCTGCTGCTGCTGTTCAGTTGCTAAATTGTGTCTGACTCTTTGCAACCTCACATACTATAGCCTTCCAGGCTCCTCTGTCCATGGGATTTCCCAGGCAAGAATACTGGAGTGGGTTGTGATTTCCTTCTCCAAGGGATCTTTCTGACCCAGGCACCAAACCTACATGTCCTGTGCTGGCAGACATTAACCAGAGGATTCTTTACTGCTGAGCCACCAGGGAAGCCTCAGAACTGGGTATAGTATGAGTCTTTTGCAATATTTTTCTGAGTCTGTATACAATAGGGTATAATCTAGAATTGGAGGAGAAACTCCTAAATTCATGGATTTTTCATTTACCAATTCATAGGGGGATAAGCCATGTGTTCCCAAGGAAGTGGCAAAGTATGTCCTCATAAGATCCAACAGGATTACAACTGGTCAAGGGATCTCAGGATTTCTTAAAGATTTGCTAATTTTAATTTAAAGATGTCATTGGTGCTAAGAGGAGATTGAGGGTGGTACGGACAGTGTAGTATTTGAATAAGAATGAATGCCTTACAGAATGCCTTTTATATTGGTTTTCATAAAGTGTGTCCCTTGGTCACTGGTATGCTCTGGGTTGGAATCACAATATCTGGCAACTTTTCAGCAACTGTAAGGGAATGTTCAGTCAGGGAATGATTTAACCCATCCTGAAAATAGACATATAAAACAAAAACTTGTTAAAATCTCATGGAGAGTGAAAACTGGAAAAAATCTATCTGAAGGTTTTTAAAGGGCCCTTGCAACTTTCGTTCCTGCTATGTTCCATTTTATACTTTTTCTAGGGTAACATATGGAGAAGGCAATGGCATCCCATTCCAGTACTCTTGCCTGGAAAATCCCATGGACAGAGGAGCCTAGTGGGCTGCAGTCCATGGGGTCGCTAAGAGTCAGACATGACTGAGTGACTTCACTTTCACTTTTCACTTTCATGCATTGGAGAAGGAAATGGCAACCCACTCCAGTGTTCTTGCCTGGAGAATCCCAGGGAAGGGGGAGCCTGGTGGGCTGCCATCTATGGGGTCACACAGAGTCGGACACGACTGAAGTGACTTAGCAGCAGCAGCAGCAGGGTAACATAATACTAGACAGGTGACACCTGACCTGAAAAAAACCTCACATGTCTTAAACAAAATTATGTCTCTCATAGGAGACACATAACATAAAATTTACTACTCTAAACATTTTAAGTGTACAGTTTAGTAGTATTAAATATATTTGCTCTGTTATGTAACCAGTGTCCATAACTTTTTCATCTTGCAAAACTAACAAAAACAACCCCACTCTCATTTCCTTCTCTCTCCAGTTCCTGAAAACTACCATTCTACTTTCTGTTTCTAGGAGTTTGACTATTCTTGATATCTCATGTAAGTGAAATCATACAATATTTATCTTTTTGTGACTGTTATTTCACTTAGCATAGTGTCCTCAGTATTATTACCTGTTGTCAGGTGTGTAAGAATTTTCTTCCTTTTTAAAGGTTGAATAATATTCCATTCCAAGAGGGTCAAGAGTAAGAGTATAGTAAGTAATGTTTTTGGATGTTTGTTAGTTGTTAGAGGTTAGGGAAGTGGATAAACTTTGAACTGGCCATTTTAGCGATGTATAAAACTTGCCTTTGACAGACTTCTACTAACAAAATCCTCCTTTTTTGTGCATTAAGCAGTTTCCTCTTTCCTTTATATTGTGAGGATATCAACTTGTTTTTAATGTATCTCCATTAAAAAATATATCCCTGAAGTTAACTTATCAAATGGTTTATTCTTATTACATATCCTTCAGTTCAGTTCAGTTCAGTTCAATTGCTCAGTCATGTCCGACTCTTTGCAACCCCATGAATCGCAGCACGCCAGGCCTCCCTGTCCATCACCAACTCCCGGAGTTCACTTAGACTCACGCCCA
>NW_011494956.1:11996591-12023478 GCF_000754665.1 Bison bison bison | reverse complement strand
GACAGGTCCAAGGGACTCTCAAGAGTCTTCTCCAACACCACACTTCAAAAGCATCAATTCTTTGGTGCTCAGCTTTCTTCACAGTCCAACTCTCACATCCGTACATGACCACTGGAAAAACCATAACCTTGACTAGATGGACCTTTGTTGGCAAAGTAATGTCTCTGCTTTTGAATATGCTATCTAGGTTGGTCATAACTTTCCTTCCAAGGAGTAAGTGTCTTTTAATTTCATGGCTGCAGTCACCATCTGCAGTGATTTTGGAGCCCCAGAAAATAAAGTCTGACACTGTTTCCACTATTTCCCCATCTATTTCCCATGAAGTGATGGGACCAGATGCCATGATCTTTGTTTTCTGAATGTTTAGCTTTAAGCCAACTTTTTCACTCTCCACTTTCACTTTCATCAAGAGGCTTTTTAGTTCCTCTTCACTTTCTGCCATAAGGGTGGTGTCATTACATATCCTTAAAAAGTAATATATTTATGTCTAGGACAAATTTATGTTTACACAAAATTGAGTAGATTCCACAGAGTTCTCATATACCACTCATTCCTCTCTCACACATTCCCCCCTATTATTAATATGTTGTATTACAATGGTATACATGTTACAGCTGATAAATCATCAGGTACATTATAATTAACTGAAGTCCATAGTTTACATTAAGGTTCACTGTGTTGTGTAGTCCTATGAGTTTTAACACATGCATAATGTCATCCATCCAGATAGAAGCATGCAGAGTAGCTTCCTTACCCTACAAGTCCCTTGTACCCCACCTACTCACCACTCTCCCTCTAAACCCCAGGCATCACTGATCCTTTTAGCATTTTCAGATAGTTATATAATTGGATTCACATAGACTTTCCAGACTGGCTTCATTCACTTAAGTTTCCTCCACATCTTTTCATGTCTTGGTAGTTTCTTTATTTTTCTTATTTTGTCTCCGAGCAATAGTTCATCACATGCATATACCCCAGTTTAACTGTTCATCTGCTTGTTGAGGGGCATCTTAGGTGCTTGTAGTTTTTGGAGCAATGGGTTTTTGATAGTTCTCATCAAGTTGAGGTAAAATCTCAATGTTGTGTCTGATTGCTTATGCACAGATAGACACAAGATTTTAGTAGTTAGACCTGACTAGAGAAAGAGGCTGTTAAATAGCTTTATTTAGGTTTCAGATGTCCTCTTCCCATTGGAGTCCACAGGAAAGGGTCTCTTAATGCTTAACGAACTCATTAAGAGGTCATTCTGTCTCAGTGAAACTTGGCACATAGTGTCTGCAATACTCAGTTAAAAGCAGAAATACACTAAGTTGTCTCTTGTTAAGGCATCTAGGATATGTTTGGATGTCTTTAGTCTATCAGGAGAGAATGTTTTTCTCTTGTGAGATGCACCATACTCTAAATAATGGGCTGTATTTTGGCAAAAATTACTTATATTTGGAACATTATGTCTCTTTTTTTGCTAAGGGTGGGGCAAGTCAGTGGAATCCTTTTACAGGCTTTCTTGTTCTTTGAACAGAGTTGATTATCTACACATTGTGTTAGGACTAAATCACAAGGGAAATTTATATCCATTAAGTTTTGATCAAGGACCAGGCAAAAATAGAAGGGGGCTGCAGTGTATTCCAGGGGCATGACTGTCCAGGTATGTTTTTGTGCTCTCCAGGTAAAGGCAAAAAGGTGTTGACTGTTTCGGTCCAGAGGCACACTGAAAAAAGACAGGACACAGGTTAGGGTTAGAGTGAAGCAAGTGGCCTCAGGTGGAATTGGTGGAAGGCTGGTATTTGGGTTAATTTCTGTCAGAAAGTGAGGTATATATATTTTGTGGATGGTCTTAAGGTCTTGAACAAATTGATTCTTTTCTTACAGAAAGAGAGTGTTACAGGGCAGTGTATGGAAAGACGTTTGTATGTAAAGCATTCAACTATATGTTTGAACTCTTTCTTTGGATTCAGGGGATATCAGGAGGAATTTGGATAATGGTTTGGTAGACTGTGTCTGAACTTTAATAGGTTCTGCCCCAATTATTTTTCATATGTCAGTGAAATTTCTCGCTGGATTTGCAAGCTCAGGTGTGGTGTCCAGATCTTTATCAGGGCTATGTGTCACATAGTGAGAAAAGAAAAGATATATTCAGAACAAATACAATTGGTTATGAACAGAGAGTCTTCTGAAATTTCAAGAAATGGTCCCTTTGGTGTGCTTTTAATATATAATAATTTTACGAGTAATGAAAGTTTTACTTTCTTAAATTTGCAAGAGTGTTATCACAGAGCAGGAAGGAAAGGTTACATACAAAGGCTGGGAGATAGGGAAGTCTGTGATTTATTTAAAATACCAACCACCTGTGTGGTACATTTATGTCAAGGAAGTGACTGAGCGAAGGTAGCAGGGTTTAATGTGGAAAGAGTAGCAGTTGTATTGATTTTTATTGGAAATGGTTCAGGTTTGTTTTTTTAGGAGACTCTACCCAACTTTTCAAGCTTGTTATTAAATCCTTAAATTTACTGTAGTAAGAGAGATCCTGAATGTCCTTTCCTGGATCAATTCAGTCTTCTCTGAATCCAGAAATGAGCACTGGCAGCTCTGACCCATACATGCATAAGTAATATGTGTCAGATAATCCTAGGGCTTATGCATCCGAAAGAATGCTAAATTCTTCCAGGAATATTTGTTGGTTTATGTCATGATTTAGAGGAACTCTTACAAATAACTCCTAATTAAGTTCAGGTCCAAGGTTTAAACTCTGAAGTTGTCTGAATACCTGGTGCATGGATCTTCAGAGGCAGATTGCATTTTGGGCACCTGGACAAGGGGAATTGGAAAGAAGAGTCAGGGGAAATTCAGAAAGAGAGAGAATGGCAGGTGAAGAGGTAGATTTATATCTAGGAGAGGCAACTGGAGGACTTAATAGAGAAGTAAGTTTAGTTTAGATTTTTTTTTTTCAAATTGATCATTAGCTTTGGCTAGAGAATGTTTTAATGAAGCAACTTTTTTTTTTAATGAAGCAACTTTTGATTCAGAGTTTTGTGTGGAAACCTCCTTATACCAAATCAAACAATGCTGCCCATTGAAACTGAGAAATCTTCCATCTTATTGAAGGAGACTTTCAAATGAACAACTTTGTTCATGTCAGGTCATCTTTAGTGAAGTTATGTCACTTAGAGATAGGCACAGGAATGAGGAATTGAACGAGATGAAGTGGAAGAAGCACACATTTTTCCTGGAAGAGTAGAAGTTCTACATTTCAACTACCCCGTGAGAGTTGGTGATGGTGGGTAAATGCGGTGTTTGTGTACCTTGTGACTTAGGTCCCAACATGACTTCTCTGAATGCAGACTCCACCACCTGATACCAAAGAGAAAATTCTTTTTGGATTAAAGCCAAACTTTCAAGGCAAAAGAAAATGAGAAGAGAACCTCATCTGGTTTTACTGAAGACTCAACTGCCAAGTATGTGCAAATGGATGCCAGTCTGAGGAGAACTTCAAACTCACAAGACTGTGAGGTTGACTTGAACAGCAGGCTTATAGGACACAATTTTGTGTTCTGCCCAGTGATTCCCTTTCTTGTGATAAACAAGATTTTTATTCATCATAGCAGAAAATGGAATCACGAAAGAGAATGAAAGGGCATTAAAATGAATGTCTGGATGTCACCAACAATGCCAAATAAACAGAACCAGTAACAAAACCTGGTACCAAACTGAAAATAAATAGCTAAGGAACTCAATGCAATGAGAGACTTCAGACACGGCATGGACTTTACACACTGGTGTGGACACTATAAGCTGAGGGTAGCTTACAGCACAAGGTGTTCTATGAGTACCACACTTAGTCCAAGGCTTAGAGTTATGGCCATGGGAAATGGAGACTGCCTCACTGGGACCCCCAGAAAAACTGAATATGAACTGAGGCTGTTCAAAGTAGGACAGTAGGGGCTACTTATTCAGAGCTTGATATATAGCAAGAGAGTCAGCCCTGTCACTTGCATTTGAGAGCTGATAGGTAAGGGAGCGAGAAAGGTTTACAGTGCAAAAAGGGAGGGCTTCTGTTGTGTTTGAATAGAGGTTATTGGCAGGGGAAAGCTAGAGGAAGGCTAACTAGATGCAGGGAATCCTATACAATTGATTTGTAGATTTTGCATTTTAAGCATAATATATTTGACTTTCTTAAAATGGTCCTGAGTTGGAAAGAAGGAAGAAAGTGTGAGTTGCTCAGTTTTGTCTGACTCTTTGCAACTCCATGGACTGTAGCCTGTGGGGCTCCTCTGCCCATGGAATTCTCCAGGCAAGAATACTGGAGTGGGTAGCCATTCCCTCCTCCAGGGAAATCATCCCGACCCTGGAATTGAACCTGCTTCTCCTGTATTGTCAGGGGGATTCTTTACCATCTGAACTACCAGAAAGAGGGATGAAAATTAGGGAAGCTGTCAGTTGTTGACCAAGTCCTGATCAGTGGGGCCAGTTACCACAGGGCTTAAGGTTTTGTTTCTGGGCTGCTTGCTACAAAGTTTGTGGGTCAGAATTTTGTTATCATAAGTGATCTGGCCACTGTTAGTTTGTACATTCAGTCACTCAGATCTAAGGCTACCAAGGAGTCTAGCTTCTTAATGGCATCTCCTGCTATCACTGGCCAACCTGGCCCATTGAACTCATGATGCTGGTGCCTCCCCAGCGCATTACTTTTGGTTAGTTATACAGTGTCCCTGTAGGCCCTTCCAGACCCCTACTAGCTGATGTATTATTCTACTTTAGGTATTATATCTGTGTACCATACCCATTGCTTTGAACCTTCTGATTTTCCATTGTATCGTATTATGCTTAACTTTAGTTACCATCTGGTGGCAAAGAGAGGGGATGGGGGTAAATGAGGTTGGTGCATGTTGTCTTGCCAGGCAGAGGCTTCTGCATCATCTTAGAGCAAGGTAGATGTGCAAGTTTTCATAGAGTGGTGGGCCACTTCTGTAGGCCAAAGATTAAAAGAGATCTGGGGATTCAAGTTATTAATATATAACTACTTAGTTGTCTCCATCTAATGTTTCAGGGCTCAATCATTCTGTCATCTCTCCATTTTAGATGAATTAATAAAGGTGATGTGAGAATGTCACTCAGCCACAAAGAGAAGGAAGTTCTGCCATTTGCAACAATGTGGATGGACCTAGAGAGCATTATGGTAATAAAATAAGTCAGATAGAGAAAGACATATACTCTGTTACCACTTATATGTGGAATCTAAAAATATAAAACCACTAAATATATATAATAAAACAGAAACAGACTCACAGATATAAAGAACAAACCAGTGGTTTAACAGTGGGGAGAGGGTAAAGACAGGGTATGAGATTAAGAGAAACAAATTGGGGCTTCCCTGATGGTCCATTGGTTAAGAATCTACCTTGCAATGCAGGAGACACTGGTTCAATCCCTGGTCAGGGAAGATCCCACATACTGGGGAACAACCAAGCTCACGCACCACAGCTACTGAAGCCCATGTGCCTAGAGCCCATTCTTTGCAACAAGAGAAGCCATTACAATAAGAAGCCCATGCATCACAACTAGAGAAAAGCCTGCTCACAGCAACAAGACCAGTGCAGAGAGAAAGAGAGAAGCAAACTACTATGTATAAAATAGATAAGCAACTAGGACATATTATACAGCACAAGGATCAGTTCAGTTCAGTTCAGTCACTCAGTCGTGTCCGACTCTTTGCGACCCCAGGAACCGCAGCACGCCAGGCCTCCCTGTCCATCACCAACTCCCGGAGTTCACTCAGACACATGTCCATCGAGTCAGTGATGCCATCCAGCCATCTCATCCTCTGTCGTCCCCTTCTCCTTCTGCCCCCAATCCCTCCCAGCATCAAAGTCTTTTCCAATGAGTCACTCTTCGCATGTGGTGGCCAAAGCACAAGGATATATGGTCATTATTTTGTAAGAACTTCACATGAAATATAATCCATAAAAATACTGAATTATTTTGTTGTATATATGAAACTGATATTGTAAATCAACTATACTTCCTAAAAACAATTCTCCAGGGGATCTTCCTGACCCAGGGATCGAACCGGGGTCTCCCACATTGGAGGCAGATACTTTAACCTCTGAGCCACCAAGCAAATCAAATTAACCATGCCATTCAATTTGTATTTGAAGTAATAGCCAATAAAAAAAAAATTAAGGAAAAATAAGATGTAAGAAGCTTGTCAAAAAATAAAAAAGAGACAGTACTATCATTATTTGGAGATACTATTATCCATAAAGATAGATATAGAGATATGTCTACATATATATATGATAGATATAGATATATCTGTAAAGATAAGCCCTCTGGTGGCTCAGACAGTAAAGAATCTGCCTACAATGCAGGAAACCCAGGTTTGATCCCTGGGTTTGGAAGATCCCCTGGAGGAGGGCATGGCAATCCACTCCAGTACTCTTGCCTGGAGAATCCCAAGGACAGAGGAGCCTGGAGGGCTACAGTCCATAGGGTTGCAAAGAACTGGACACGACTGAAGCGACTTAGCACAAAAAATATCTATAAAGATAGATATATCTTTATTATTATCTGATAAAGATATTATCTTTATCAGTCAAGCATAAGAATTTACAGATAAATGATTGCAGAAATTAAATAATTTTTCTGGATACCAGACCAACATAAGAGCAAATTTTTTCTATATGCCAGTAGCAATGTACAAACATTTTTAGGATCTTACAAGTACAAAAACACAGAATCTTTAGAATTAGAAACTTTTCCATGACAACAGAATTGTATTAAAAGTATGTAAGAAAAACGAAAAACAGTTGGTTCTTTTTGGAAACTACCCTTACAAAGCTAGCAATAGAAGTAAACCACTTGCCAACCTAGTCATTCAAAAAGAAGGGCCATAATCATTGTTCCCCATTCTCTGTTTTGTATCCAACAAACATTTGTGCACATACAACAATTGGCTAGATCCCCCAAACGGGCTAGAGCCACCATCTAGAAAAGTTGGGACACTAGGGCCAAAAACTACATTGAACAAAACACATCTAGTAATTACTCTATTGGGGGGAAAACAAGGGGGAGGGGCAGTCGTAGGGTGCCTGGGAAAGGATGGCATTTTAAAGAAAAGTGCTGGCACTTGACTTTGAAGAGAAAGGGGGGGTGGGTTGGGGGGGCTTAGAGCTGCTTAGGGGTGACCTCCCTAGAGAAAAACCTAAGTAGCTGTCTTAAAACACGCTGTGTTTCAAGAGGCTTTTCTTTGCCCAGGTGAGCTTCCTTCCCAGGGATCTAGCCAGCTAGATGTAAATTTTGCAACTGCTGCAAAATTCTGCAAGACAGCGTGCATCCAAAACCCATCACGACCTTGTGATTCTGGCTGGGTGGGCAACATACACACAGCAGTCACCAGAACAGTCCATCCTGGTCCCAGACGGTGGCTAAGAATTGTGGGAGGAAGTTCATTCCTGAAACAGGCGTCTCTGGGCCTTTCGAGCAGGAACAGGAGGGTGTTGGGGGCGCTCGTGAGAACCTGGACAAGGAGAGGGAGGTAGAGGCTGGAGTGGTGAGTCGGGGAAGAACTCGGGAACGTGCAAGTCCAGGTTGTCTTGGTGGTGAGGAGAACCTCTCTCTGGAGTAGGGTTGGGCGCCTGAGGCCAGGGCTCTGGGGCTAGGCCCACGAAGTCTGGGTCGGATGCCCTTCTAGGGGAAAGGAGGAGCCCAGCAACTGAGCTGGCGGCTGCATTCATCCCAGCCGGTGGGAACACAGTGTCTGCGTCCTCCTGATAGACCTCTTCTTGGCCAGCGATCTCTGGGACAGGTCCATAGAATCCCTGCTCGAGGGCGACACATTCCCCAGGAGCGTTCAGGAAAGAGCCCTGTTCCAGACCAAGGGCTGAGTGGCTCTCCCCTTCTAGGAATTCGAGGAGGGCTCCAGGGATCAGTATGAGGGTGTTATCCCCGAGAGAAACTTGCAGCACGGATGTGGGCTCGGGCTCCAGCACCAGGTCGACCTCGTCCAGGGGCAGGTGCAGGGCATAGCCGTCGGCCAGAATCACCAGGGAGGTGAGCGCTCCCATGTCTGGGGTCCCCATCACGTTGTCCACTCTGGGCGCTACCTCGAACTCGTGGTCCGTGGGCTCCTCCGTTCGACGGCGCTTGGCAGGGCCGGGTCCTTCGGCCTGCTGTTCCCACTGGTCTGCAGAGGAAGCGCTGGAGCTGTGGGGCCGGCTGCCCATCATTTCAATGTCGCCGCGGGCCTAGGGAGAGGAAGGGTTCTGTCCTACAGGTAATGACAGGCCGACGCGGGGCGGTGGGGCGCAGGACCGTGGGATGAGGAACGAGTCTTCGGAACTCGGATTGCCTCTGGGGAGTCACTCAGTCCTGGCGTCTAGGGGAACTGCTGGATTTGGCCTTGCGTGTTTGAGCCTTCCGCACCTCTCACGGACGGGTTTGCACAGGAGTGGGCAAAGGATGTCGTGAGCGACGCCGGCGGAACTTGAGTCGGAAAGCAGCCTCACGTTTATTCCTGCCCCTTCCTAGGCTCCGCCCACAGAAATGGAGGCGTCTGTGTTGCGCAAGAGCTGTAGCTGTGGTGGGTAGTTCAAGGTAGACAAATACTTTTATAGGCCTGAAGAGGGCGGAGCAATCATGCAGCTCTAGGACTAGGCTTCCTGGGTCAAGAGTTTGGCTTTCCCCGTGTTGACCTCAGAAGCGGAAAGCCTGAACAGGAAAACCGATTAAATTTCAAGTCCCACCAGAGGAATGCTGCACCAGGACCCTGAGATGTAGTTTCCTCATCCCTTGAGACCTCGCCCTGGCAGTGACCTTTTATCTTCTTTTGGTCCAATAGTGAGGTGAAGTTTTGGAAAGTGAAAAGTGAAAGTGAAAGTCACTCAGTCGTGTCGGACTTTTCGCGACCCCATGGACTATATAGTCCATGGAATTCTCTAGGGCAGAATACTGGAGTGGGTAGCCTTTCCCTTCTTCAGGGGATCTTCCCAACCCAGGAATCGAACCCAGGTCTCCCGCATGGCAGGCGGATTCTTTACCAGCTGAGCCTGGAGGGAAGCAGGTTTTGGATGACATCCTTAAGCCTCTGTTTGCCTGCGTTGTCAATGACTGTCAGATCCTTGCAGCGGAGTTGAAAAAGGAAAAGCAATGTTAGAATTGACTGTCTTAATAGCAGCCCCTGCAGGATCAGCTTATATATCTATCATGATATATAGCTAGCACGACGATGGTTATCTTTACATTTCCATTAACTGAACCAAGAGTTTGTGTGCCTGCTAAGTCGCTTCAGTCTTGTCCGACTCTTTGCGACCCTGTGGACTAGCCCACCAGGCTCCGCTGTCCACGGGATTCTCCACTGGAATAAAGTCCCCTGTCCAGGGAATCTTGCCCACCCAGGGATCGAACCCATGTCTCCTGCGGCTACTGCATTGCAGGCGGATTCTTTACCGCTGAGCCAGCTGGGAAGCCCGAACTGAGTTTACTGTCTCTAATTTTGACGTCGGAGGAGGCAATGGCACCCCACTCCAGTACTCTTGCCTGGAAAATCCCATGGATGGAAGAGCCTGGAAGGCTGTAGTCCATGGGGTCGCTGAGGGTCAGACACGACTTCACTTTCACTTTCACTTTCACGCATTGGAGAAGGAAATGGCAACCCACTCTAGTGTTCTTGCCTGGAGAATCCCAGGGACAGTGGAGCCTGGTGGGCTGCCGTCTATCGGGTCGCACAGGGTCGGACACGACTGAAGCGACTTAGCAGCAGCAGCAGCAATTTTGACGTAAACTACATGGGAGAGGTGTATCCATTTTAGCGCAATTTTCTGTTGATGAAACGTCTTGCCGAAGGACGAACCAGTTTACTCAGGAGCCAGAAACTAGCCTAGCTGAGTGTGCGACATCAGGCTCCCCTCAAGATAATGAAGAGGTCGGCGCCTTTGATCTGAAGATCAGTTCAAAGGTGAATCTGTGCAGCGGATCTTGGTGACCAAGGGAAGGTATGGCTCAGCTTCTCCAGTATTAATGGATGAAAACATCCAATAATGATTTCAGGATAGGTAACACTGTCAAGGGAGAAGGCAGTGGCACCCCACTCCAGTACTGTTGCCGAGAAAATCCCATGGATGGAGGAGCCTGGTAGGCTGCAGTCCATGGGGTCGCTAAGAGTCAGACAGGACTGAGCGACCTCACTTTCACTTTCCACTTTCATGCATTGGAGAAGGAAATGGCAACCCACTCCAGTACTCTTGCCTGGAAAATCCCATGGATGGAGGAGCCTGGTGGCCTACAGTCCATGGGGTCACTAAGAGTCGGACATGACTGAGTGACTTCACTTTTACTTTTCACTTTCATGCATTGGAGAAGGAAATGGAACCCACTTCAGTGTTCTTGTCTGGAGAATCCCAGGGATGGGGGAGCCTGGTGGGCTGCCATCTATGGGGTTGCACAGAGTTGGACAGGACTGAAGTGACTTAGCAGCAGCATCAGCAGCAACAACACTGTCATATGGTCTCAAAGGATTTCCTTCCACCCATGTCCATGTGATCTCTCACTCTTTTTTTTTTTTTTTTTAACAAAATAGCTTATGTGTTCTCATTTTGAGGGCTGCATAGCATTCCTTTATACAGAATTCTGTTTAAATCGGGCCTCTCTTGATGTTCATTTAAACTACTGGTGTGTGAATTGGCTGACACCGGCCTTCTCTGGCCAATTACTGTGAAATGCAGATTCTTTGCCCCATCCCAGAACCACTGAACAGAGTTCCTGAAGCCACGGATGGAGGAATTCTTTTTAAGCACCTCCACAAAGATTCTGTGTTATGCCAAAGTTTAAGATCACTAAAATTGTTTTCATTCAGCAGTTGAGGTGTTTAGGTAGAGGGCAGTTTGTGCTTGAAGTCAGGCCCCTGCTTATTGGTGACAAAGTTATAAAGGGAACTGAAACTTCCTGGGCTTAAATTCAGTGCTTTTCTCTGCACTTCTGGCCTGCATCCGAGTTTATGGCTGGCTTTCTGGTGTTCTTGGCTACTGGCTAAGAAATTCCCTTGTGGTGGTGACTCAGGTCTGGGCTGTGGCTGGTGGAACCTGGGCCAGCTCTACATCAGTGTTGAGGGACCCTCCTGAGTTCCCATGAGGTGAAGGTGGATGCCATTGTCACCAACCTCTATGTTCCCAAGCAATAGGAGCGTCTGCGCTGCTACTTTTATTTGCACAGAAGGTGGGGTGGGGAGGGAAAGAATGGGAACTTGCAGGAAACAACTCCTTTGTCCTGGAGAGTTCTTTTGGTGATATTTGAATACTCCATGGTCTGGGAATAGTGGGGGCTCTGTTCAGGAGAGAGTGTGGATGTTCCATGTTCTAAGAGACAGATGAACAACTGAAAGCTGGCCAGGACATCTGGTGGGGCTTGGGGCTCCTGGCATAATGGGTATTGCAGTTTTGAATGTGGAGGTACCAGTCCTTAGCTGGTGCCACCCTGTGTCTGCTGCTCTCCTGACCTCAGCACTTTCACATCTGGGTTCATTGTCCAGACCTCAGTGACTCCTCACTGTGAGCTTCCCTTCCAAGGGAATGAGGACCTGGACTGAGACAAAGGCAATTACTGGAGACCTGGCATAGATGCACCCGATGTCCTCTTCTGCTCAGCCTCTTTCTAATTGAGTGATCATGGGCAAGTCATTGCACTTTCACTAACCTCAGTTTCCTTACATGTGAAGTGGGGAGAGTGCCATCTACTGTGCAGAGGGGTTGTGAAATAATCTACATAAGATGTTTTTGGAGCCTGGTTGAGTGTTTAGTGAATAGTTGATAATATTTATAGTACGTCTTTCCCACCTGACATTGTCAGTTCTATTTTCAGTCTCTTGAACAATCCCTGACACATGGTAATGAATGGTAAAAAATATCATCATTATCATCCTCTTCATCATCCTAAAAAGGGGTCTGATCTGTTAGAAAGTACTTTTCTAGGTGTTTTCACAGCATAAAATCTGTATAATTCAGGAATGGCTTGCACCAGATTAAATATCTTTCATTCTGCTTCATTTTTGTTTAAGAGACCCAAAGGGGTACCTTATCAGGCCCACTCGTTGGGCTTTCTTGGTATCAATCAACATGGAATATCCAGTCAGTATGAACTGCTTCAACCTCTGTGGTGCAGAATTAGCAAATAAATCCTGGTTCTGGGTAGGGTACAGGGTGGCTGCCGTCCCATTTGGGGAAGAAGAGTGAGGGAGCTTGGGTACAGGAAGACAGGCAAAAGACGGACATCACCAAGTGGAACTCAGGAGTTTTCTCAGCATTGGGCATCTGAGCACTGTGAATGCTTTCTTCCTTCATTTGAGACTCTGAGCCACACAGGTCCAGAGGTCCAGGCCTGACAGTTCTCTTGACATTGGCACTAATGAGGGCCATTGTGTTATTCTCTAAGAATGCATAACTAGCTTTTAAACATTCTTATTTATTTTTATTCACTTCAGGATTAATACCTGGTTACATATTTTAGAAAATCTAAATAGCATAGTTAAAGCTGTAGCTCCCTTCAACTCTCCATCAGCTCCCAATCCAGTGGTGATGTGACAAGATCATTTTTTATGTATTTACACACATAATACAGGGGATTTGTTTTCTTCCTGAAATGGCAAAATATTGTGTGTTTTTTTTTTTTTTCTGAAAAATGTTAGAGCTTATTGCTATTTGGAACTGTTATCCACAAAGTACATTAACTCTTTTTCTGTTATTGGAGAGAACTTTCCCAGTGTGCAATACTGGCTTTTATATGAAAACATTGTATAAGAAAAGGCAACTTCAGATATCTCTTATACACCTTTGTCTTTGCCTGAAGCAGAATGATGATAGTGGCCCACTCACTTTCTGCTTAGCTCACAGTAATTCTGGATAATTCTGATTTATTAGGCTGTGCTTTCTGTTACTTCCCAAACACGTTACTGAGGAGTGAATAGCATTGTTATTATTGAAGTATTCCACTGATTAGGTATGATGATGGACTAAGTGATCACAAGATCATTAATGTCTTACCATTTTAAGAATGGCAAAACTGTCCTTAAAGTAGTTATTTGGGCTTTTAAATGTTGAGGCTGAAACTGAAGCTGGAGCTAAATAGCGATTTGTTTGGCTTGTTTTTAACTGAATACTTGGGCTTCTCTGTTATAAGTGAAAGGCAGTAATTTCTGTATATTAATTTTGTATTCAGCTTTCTTATGGTATTCTTTTTTTCTCAGTTATTTTTTACATTTACAATCATATGGTCTGCAAATGGTCTTATTTTCCCTCCCTTCAAAACTGTAAACATCTAATTCCTGTCTCTGGTCTAATTTGTGGGCTAGTATCTCCAATACAATGTCAAATACTAGTGGAAAATGGCATCTTTTTCTATTCTAGACTTTGGTGGGACTCTTCCAGTGTCTGCCTATTGAGCATGATACTGGCTGTTGCTCAGAAATGTCATGTCAAATAAGTTTTGGTCTCTTGCTGTTTTATTGAACTTTTAATGCTTTATTTTGAAATATTCCCAACCTTATGGAAACATTGCAAAAATAATATAAAGAACTTCCATTTATCCTTTATTAACTTTTAACATTTTGCCTCACTTGCTTTATTAGTCTTTATTTCTGTTTCTCAGAAAGATCACAGGAGGTATGTGATGATATATATATATATATTTTTTTTTTTCCTTAAATCATTAGTAAGTTTTATGCATTAGGACTCTTTACCTCAGGTTAATTCAGTTTATATTTGCTAACAAGAATATTCTTATATATCTTTAGAACATTTATCAAATTAAAGATATTTGACATTGATGCCATACTTTAATCTGCAATCCATTTTCCAGTTTTGTCAACTGTACCAATAATGTCCTTTTTAAATATATCTCAATCTATATATCTTTGTATCTACTTAAAAAATTTTTAATTTTATTAGTATTTCCCCCTAAGCTTTATTGAGATATTAATTGACACACAACACTGTTTAAGGTATACAGCATAATGATTTGACTTATATACATCATGAAATGATTACCACAGTGAGTTTAGAGAAAAATCCCTCACATCCTATAGATGCAAAACTAAGGAAATAGAAAAAAAATTTTTCTTTGTGATGAGAACTCTTTGAATTTTCTCTCCTAACAACTTTCATGTATAACATATGCAGTGTTAATTATATTTATCATGTTATACATTACATCTGTAGTACTTATTTATCTTATAACTGGAAGTTTGTACCATTTGACAGCTTTCATCCAATCTGCCCTCTGCAGGTTGGCCTATAAGATGCAGGTCAGGATCATGTATTGCTTTCAGGTGTCATGTCTCCATTAACTTTTACGTGGGACAGTTGCTAGCCTTTTGATGTTTTCCAAGCTATTAATATTTTTGAAAATTGTAGGTCATTATTTGGGATTCTCTGAGGTTTCCTCAAGATAAGGAATATTTAAAGTCAATTATTTAAAGTTAAATGTTTTTGAACACTACTAAGTGATTGTATCGGAGAAGGCAATGGCACCCCACTCCAGTACTCTTGCCTGGAAAATCCCATGGACGGAGGAGCCTGGTAGGCTGCAGTCCATGGGGTCGCTAAGAGTCGGACACGACTGAGCAGTTTCACTTTCACTTTTCACTTTCATGCATTAGAGAAGGAAATGGCAACCCACTCCAGTGTTCTTGCCTGGAGAATCCCAGGGACCGGGGAGCCTGGTGGGCTGCCGTCTATGGGGTCGCACAGAGTCGGGCATGACTAAAGTGACTTAGCAGCAGCAGCAAGTGATCCTATGTCTTGCTCTGGAGACATCATAGCCATTTGTTCCTTATGCTGCTGCTGCTGCTAAGTTGCTTCAGTCGTGTCTGACTCTGTGAGACCCCATAGATGGCAACCCACCAGGGTCCCCCGTCCCTGGGATTCTCCAGGCAAGAACACTGGAGTGGGTTGCCATTTCCTTTTCCAATGCATGAAAGTGAAAAGTGAAAGTGAAGTCGCTCAGTCATGTCCGACTCTTAGCGACTCCAGGAACTGCAGCCTACCAGGCTCCTCCATTCATGAGATTTTCCAGGCAAGAGTACTGGAGTGGGGTGCCATTGCCTTCTCTGGAATAATACTGTTATGAGCAATCATATACATGTTTTTGTGGGGACATATGTTTTCAGATATTGCATATAGATTCCAAGGAATGTGACTCTTGGGTCGAAGGGCAGGTTTATGTTTCACTTAAAAAAAAACAAACTATGGAATGTTTTACTTAAAAAATCCCCCAAACTGTGGGCTTCCCTGGTGGCTCAGATGGTAAAGAATCCGCCTGCAGTGTGGGAGACCTGGGTTCGATCCCTGGGTTGGGAAGGTCTGCTGGAGAGGGGATAGGCGACCCTCTTCAATTTTCTTGGGCTTCCCTGTGGCTTTGATGCTAAAAAGAATCCACCTGCAATGCAGGATACCTGGGTTTGATCCTTGAGTTGCGAAGATCCCCTGGAGAAGGGAACGGCTACCCACTCCAGTATTCTGGCCTGGAGAATTCCATGGACAGAGGACCCTGGCAGGCTGTAGTCCACGGGGTCGTGAAGAGTTGGATACAACTGAGCAGCTTTCACAAGGAATGGTTTTCCAAATTGGTTGTACCATTTTACATTGCCACGAGCAATGCTTGTAGGTTCTTGTCTTTCCTCATTCTCACCAGCACTTGATACTGTCTTTTTTGATTACAGTCACTCTAGTTGAGTGTGTTGTGTTATGTTATTGTGGTTTAACTTGCATTTCTCTAATGACTAATGATGTTGAACATCTTTTCATGAGCTTATTAAGCTGAGCTTATATCATGTATCTTCTGTGGTTAAATATCTGCTCAAATATTTTGTCCATTTAAAAATTATCTTTTTTGCCTTATTTTTGAATTATAAAATTTCTTTGTATATTCTGGATGTAAATCCTTTATTTTATATGTAATTGCACATATTTTTATCTCATTTTATGGACTTTCCTCCATTGTTTTATTGAGGTATAAATGACGTATTAGTGTTAAGTGTATTTCATAAAATTCTTATTGGTGATTTATTGGTAATTGCACGCATTTTACATTTTGATGACCCTCAAAATACCAAATAAAAATATATTGTAAGTTTGGTATTGTATCTAAGAACCGCTTATTCAACCAAAGTCATAAAGATTCTTGCCATTGCTTTTTTAAAGAAATTAAAAATTTTAGTTGTTACATCTAGGTCTCTGATCCATTTTGAGTTAGTTTTTTGTCTATGGTGTGAACTAATAGTTTAAGTTTAGTTTTTGAATGTATTTATTCAGTTGTTAGAAAGCCTATACCTTTTACATTGAATTGTCTTGGAACTTTTATCAGAAATAAATTGACCATAAATTTAAAGATTTGCTTTTGTCTCATAATTCAGTTTAATTTACCTGTTGTATGACTATACTTGTGCTAATACCACACTGTTTTGATTATTGTATCTTTTGTGTAAGGTTTGAAGCTAGTGTAAGTCCCTCAACTTTGTTTTTTTAAAAAACATTTTTGTTGCAATTCTAGATCCTTTGCATTTTCATGTGAATTTTAGAATCAGTTTGTTATTTTCTGATTAATGCCTGCTAGATTCATGTATAGCTCATTTTGGGAAGAACTGCTATTTTGACAATGTTTAGTCTTTCCATCATGAACATGACTTCAGTCATGAATCATAAATGTCTCCCCATTTAATTAATCATCTTTACTTTATGTTTTATTATTGTCAGTTTATAAGCCTTACACCTATTTTGTTAAATTTATTCCTAAGTGCTTTATTTGTTTTGGTGGTATTGTGAATGGAATTTTAAAAAATTGAAGTATAGTTTTTTTATTGATGTATAGTTGATTTACAGTGTTATGTTAACTTCTGCTGTACCATAAAGTGATTCAATTATACACATATATACTTTTTAAATATTCTTTTCTATTATGGTTTGTCTCAGGATACTGAATATAGTTCTCTCTGCTATACAGCAGGACCTTGTTTATCTATTCTATATGTAACTGTTTGTATCTACCCCAAACTCCCAGTCCATCCCTCCCCTAATCTTCCTCTCCCTTGGCAACTGCCTTTGTTCTCTGAGTTTTGCTTTATAGAGAGGTTCATTTGTATCTTATTGATTCTACATGTAAGTGCTATCATGTGGTATTTGTCTTTCTCTTTCTGACTTAGATCACATAGTATGATAATCTGTAGTTGTATCTATGTTGCTGCAACTGACATTATTTCACTCTTTCTTATGGCTGAGTAGTATTCCATTGTGTGTGTAGTATTCCATTCCATCTTCTGCATCCATTATTTGTTGATGGACATTTACATTGTTTCAATGTCTTGCCTATTGTGAACTGTGATGCTATGAACATAGGAGCGTGAGTAGCTTTAAAAAAATTTTTTTGGCCACACCCCACAGCATGTGGGACCTTAGTTCCTTGACCAGGGATTGAACCTCACCCCTTGTATTGAAAGCCAGAGTCTTAACCACTGGCCCTATCAGGGAAGTCCTGCATGAATCTTTTTGAATTACAGTTTTGTCTGGATGTATATAGCCAGAAGTGAGATACCTGGATCATATGGTAATTCTACTTTTAGTTTTCTGAGAGACTTCCATACTGTTTTCCATAGTGATTGCATGAACTTATATTCCCACCAAAGTGTAGGAGGGTTCCCTTTTCTTCACACCCTCACCAGCATTTGTTATTTGTAGACTTTTTGATGATGACCAGTTTGACTGTATGAGCTGCTACGTCACTGTAGTTTTGATTTGCATTTCTCTAATAATTAGCAATGATGAGCATCTTTTTATGTGCCTGTTGGCCATCTGCATGTCTTCTTTGGTCTTCTGCCCATTTTTCAACTGTGTTGTTTGCTTTTTGTTGTTGTTGAGTTGTATGAGCTGTTTGTATATTTTCTCAGTCATATTGTTTGCAAGTATTTTTCTCCCATCCTGTAAGTTGTCTTGTAATTTAATTTATGGTTTCCTTTGCTGTGCAAAAGCTTATAAGTTTGATTAGATCCCATTTGTTTGTTTAGTTTTTCTATTCCCTTTGGAGACTGACCTAAGAAAAACATTCATACAGTATGTATCAGAGAATGTTTTGCCTATGAAATCTTCCACGAGGTTTATGGTGTTATGTCTTATGTTTAAGTCTTTAAGCCATTTTGACTGTATTCTTGTGCATGGTGTAAGGGTGTGTTTTAACTTCACTGATTTACATGTAACTGTCCAAGTTTCCCAGTACCACTTGCTGGTGAGACTGTCTTTTTCCCATTCTTGCCTCCTTTGTCAAAGGTTTAGTGACCATAGGTTGTTGTTGTGTTTCAAAGTTGTGTCCGACTCTTGGTATTTGGATTTATTTCTGGGCTCTCTATTCTGTTCCATTGATCTGTATGTCTAATTTTGTGCCAACTCCATCCTGTTTTGATTACTGTAGCTTTATAGTGTTATCCAAAGTCTGGGAGGGTTATGCTTCCTGTTTTGTTCTTTTTCTTCAAGATTGCTTGGCAGTTCTGGATCTTTTATATGTCCATATAAATTTTAGGATTATTTGTTCTAGTTCTTTGATGAATGTCCTGGACAATTTGATAGGGACTGCATTAAATATATAGATTGCTTTTGATAGTATGACAGTTTAACAGTATTGCTTCTTCCAGTCTTAGAGCATGGGGTATATTTCCATTTCTTTGAATTGTCTTTAATTTTCTTTGTTAATGTTTTATATTTTTTAGCATATAAGTTTTCTACCTCCTTGACTCAGGTTTATTCCTAAGTATTTTATTTTATTTTTTGGTGCAGTTTTTTAAGGTATTTTATTTGTTTACATTCCTTTTCTGATATTTCATTGTTAGTGTAAAGAAATGGAATTGATTTCTGTATGTTAATCTAGTATCCTGCTACCTCGCTGAATTTATTTATAAGTTTTTGTGTGGAGTCTTTAGGCCTTTTATTATGGAGATTGTTGTATGACTGTTGTTATGTCAGTACTGCACTGTCTTGATTATTGTATCTTCTGAGTAAGAATTAAACTGAGTAGTATAAGCCCTTCAACTTTTTTCTTTTAAAATATTGTCATGGTAATTCCAGGTCCTTTGTATTTCCATATGAATTTTAAGATCAGTTTGTCAATTTCTGATATATATCTGCTGTATTTTCATAGGGATTATGCTGAATGTACAAATCAATTTTGGGAAGAATTTCTGTATTGACAGTATTGAGTCTTTTAAATATGAGCATGATTTCAACCATGAATCATAAATGTCTCCCCATTTATTTAGATCTTTAATTAATCTCCTCAATGTTTTATTGTTGGTGGTATATAAGCCTTATACTTGTTTTGTTAAATTTATTCCTATGCAGTTTATCATTTTGGGTGGTATTATGATTGGATTTTTTAAAATTGAAGAATAGTTGATTTACAATATTATATTAGTTTCAGGTGTACAACATAGTGATCCAATTTTTAATAGATTATATTCTATTGAAAGTTATTATAAAATATTGATCATATTCCCTGTGCTATAGCTTTATTCTTATAGCTTATTTATTTTATACATAGTAGTTTTGGCTTCTAATTCCCTACCCCAATCTTGACCATCCCCTCTGCATTCTCTCTCTGCACTGTTACCATGAGTTTTTTCTCTATACAGTTGAGCCAGTTTCTGTTTTGTTATATTCACTTGTTTGTTTTATTTAGTGAAAACATACAGTATTTGTCTTTTTCTTTCTGACTTATTTCACTAAGCATAATACTCTCTGTGTCCCTCCATCTTGTTATAACTTGCAGAATTTTATTCTTTCTTATGGTTGAGTCATATTCCACTGTGTATATATACCACGTCTTCTTTCTCTGTTCATCTGTCAGTGGACACTTAAATTTCTTCCATATCTTGGCTGTTGTAAATGGTGTTGTTATGAACATTGAGGTGCCTATTTCTTTTGAGTTAGCATTTTTGTTTACTTTAGATATATAAGCAGGAGTAGAATTGGTGGATCATATGATATTTCTATTTTTAGTTATTTTAGGAACCTCCATAATGTTTCCCATAGTGTCTGTGCTAATCCACATTCCCACCAACAGTGTACTACAGTTCCCTTTGCTTTTCATCCTCACCAACATTTGTTATTTATAGACTTTTTGGTGATAGTCATTCTGATAGATGTGAGGTGATATCTCATTGTTGTTTTGATTTGCATTTCTCTTATAAGTAGTGATGTTGAGCATCTTTTCCTGTGCCTGTTAGCCATCTCTATGTCTTCTTTGGAAAGTCTATTCAGATCTTCTGCATGTTTTTTTTATTATGTTGTTCGTTTTTTGCTATATTGAGTTGTATGAGCTGTTTATATATTTGGATATTAACCCTATATACATCATATAATTTGCAAATACTTGCTCTCATTCAGTACTCTTGCCTGGAGGATCCCATGGACGGAGGAGCCTGGTAGGCTGCAGTCCATGGGGTCGCTGAGGGTCGGACACGACTGAGCGACTTCACTTTCACTTTTCACTTTCATGCATTGGAGAAGGAAATGGCAACCCACTCCAGTGTTCTTGCCTGGAGAATCCCAGGGATGGGGGAGCCTGGTGGGCTGCCGTCTATGGGGTCGAACAGAGTCGGACACGACTGAAGTGACTTAGCAGCAGTAAGCAGCTAAGCAGCTCTCATTCAGTAGGTTGTCCACTTGTATCGACTACTATTTCCTTCACTGTGCATAGGATTATTTTCTTAATTTCATTTTCATATTGTTAATTGTTAGTATATAGAAATATAGTTAATTTTTCTACATGGATCTTAAGTCCTGAAGCCATGCTATAATTGTTATTCTGGAAATTTTTTTGTGTATTCTTTAGGATTTTATACATGTAAGATACTGTCATTTGAGACAAGGATAGTTGTTTAGTACTCATGTTCCTATCTGGATGCCTTCAATTTATTTTTCTTTCCTTATTGTACTGACTAACACTTCCAGTGAAATGTTTCATGAAAGTGGCCATAGTGAAATTCTTGCCTTATTCCTTTCTTTGTTTTTTCCCCTATGCTGTGCATTACATCTGTAGCCTTTATGGATGTAATTTTCTGATCTTAGTGGAGAAGTCAATAGTATCCTTTTTAGCACTAAGTATGGTTGTTTACCTTAAACCTTTGTGCTTAGTTGCTCAGTCATGACTGACCTTTTGTGACCCCATGGACTGTAGCCTGCCAGGCTCCTCTGTCCATGAAATTCCCCAGGCAAGAATACTGGAGAGGGTAGTCATTCCCTTCTTCAAGGGATCTTCCCAACCCAGTGATCGAACCCAGGCTTTACCATATGAGTCACCAGGGAAGTATGATGTTAGGTGTGGATTTTTCTTTTATCAGGTTGATAAAGTTGCTTTTCAGACTTAGGTTATTTAGAGTTTATATCATGAATGTGTATTGGATTTTGGCGGATGCTTTCTTCTGTATTTTTAAGTGTATCATATGGGTTTTGTTCTTTATTCTGTATTATATTTAGTTAGTTTTTGGATGTTGAAGCAATTATTCAATTCCTCGAATAATTATCACTTGCTCATGGTGTAAAAATCACTCTTATTTGTTGTTTTATTCTCTTCTCTAATATTATCTTAATGATTTTTGCATTTGTGTTTAGGAGAGATATTGGCTTGTAGTTTTCCTTTTTTATGATGTCTTCATTGGGCTTTGATATTAGGATAATTCTGGCTTCATGCAATGAGTTCAGACATGTTTTATCCTCCTATTTTATGAAAATTAGAGAAGAATTGATACTATTTCTTTTTAAATCATTTAATATAATTCGCTAATGAGTCTGTTTGAAACGAGTGTTCTTTGTGGGAAGATTTTAAATTGTTAATTCCATTTTTGGGCTTCCCTGGTGGCTCAGATGGTAAAGCACCCGCCTGCAATGCGGGAGACCCTGGTTCGATCTCTGGGTCGGGAAGATCCCCTGGAGAAGGAAATGGCAACTCACTCTAGTACACTTGCCTGGAAAATTCCATGGACAGAGGAGCCTACAGGGTAGGTTTATTTATACATTCTATCTGCTCTTATGTCAGTTTTGGTAATTTGTGTCTTGAAGGCAATGGCACCCCACTCCAGTACTCTTGCCTGGAGGATCCCATGGACAGAGGAGCCTGGTGGGCTGCAGTCCATGGGGTCGCTGAGAGTCGGACACGACTGAGTGACTTCACTTTCATGCATTGGAGAAGGAAATGGAAGCCCACTCCACTGTTCTTGCCTGGAGAATCCCAGGGACGGGGGAGCCTGGTGGGCTGCAGTCTATGGGGTCTCACAGAGTCAGACGGACTGAAGCTTCTCAGCAGCAGTAGCAGCAGCAGGACTATGTACACTTCCTCTAGGTTACCTATTATTGCCATAAAGATGTTTATAATATTTTCTATAATTCTTTAAATTTTGTTTTTGCCTAGTTAATATATTTTCCAATTTCATTTGGTTTCTTCTTTAACTCATGGATATTTAGGAGTGAGGTGCTTAATTTATACATATTTGGAAAACTTCTAGGGTTCTTTCTGTTGTTTATTATAGTAATTGTTTCATTCAGAGAACGTACTTTGTATGATTTCAGCTTTTTTACAATTTACTGAGACTTATTTTATGCCCTAGCATATGTTCTATCCTGGAGAATGTTCCATGCGTACCTTAAAAGAGTGTGTATTCTGCTTTCATTGGATAGAGTGTTCCATATATATTAGGTTTGAGCTGGTTTATAGTGGTGTTCAAGTGTTTTCTATTTTTGATGTTTTTCTAATTGTTATGTCAGTTATTGAGAATGGAGTATTAAGACATCCATTTATAACTATTGATCTTAAGTGTGTCTCTTATAGACAATACATCATTGGATCTTGCTTTTTCATCCATTCTAACAGTTTCTACCATTAGTTTGGTATATGTAGACCATTGATATTTATGGTAATCACTGATATGATTTAATTTACATGTAGCATTTTAATATTTGTTTTCTAATTGACCTCTCTCTTGTTTTCCTCTGTTGCTCCTTGACTTCTTTTGTGTTAAACATTTTTTGTGTGTGTCAGTTAAAACTGATTTTTAATCAATTGATTTTTAAACTGTATTATTTTGTTATTTTCTTTCTGTTTGATATCTGGGGACCACAGTATGCATCTTAACTTATCACAATCTACTTAAAATTAATACTGACATTATTTCAGTAACATATAGAAACTTGGCTTTAATGTAATTCCATTCCCTCTTCTTTGTTCTATACTCTCATCTGTATTATATTTATACAGTTGACCCTTGAATAATGTAAGTTTGAACTGCATGATTCCCTTTATACATGGGCTTTTTTCAATAAATATGTACTACATTACTACACATTTTGGGGTTGATGGAATCCTTGGATGTGGAAGTGCAGATATGGAGGACCAACTGTATGCAGATTTTCAGTTCTGTAGGAATTGGGGCCGCTAACTCCCATGTTATTCAAGGGTCAACTGTATGTGTTATGAATCCAAAAATATAGTGTTAAAATTATTGCATTATACAATCTTTTGTCTTTTAAGAAAGTTAAGAGAACAAATGAGAGAATATGTTTATTGCATTTTTAAATAATAGATTTAAGTATTTAGGGTAGTTTTAGGTACACAGCAAAATTGAGCAGAAATTAAGAAGAATTCTCCCTGATGCTGGGAAAGATTGAAGGCAGGAGGAGAAGGGGATGACAGAGGATGAGCTGATTGGATGACATCATGGACTCAGTGAATATGAGTTTGAGCAAGTTCCGGGAGATGGTGAAGGACAGGGAAGCCTGGTGTGCTGCAGTCCATGGGATTGCAAAAAGTCAGACTCGACTGAGCAACTGAACAACAACTCATATACTGCTCCCCGCCATGTACAGCCTCCCCAAATATCAACCTCCTGGACCAGAGTAGTACATTTGTTGCAGTTGATGAACCTACACTGACACAGCATAATCACTCAAAGTTCATAGTGTACATTAGGTATAATTTTTTAAATTTATTTTTACACTTTTACGGGTTTTGACAAATGCATATATCCATCATTATAGTATCATTCAGAATGGTTTCATTGTCTTAACAATTCTCTGCTCTGCCTATTCTTCCTTCCCTCCTTCTTAAGCCCTGGCAATCACTGATCTTTTCATGGTCTCCATAATTTTGCTTTGGAATTATTATTATTATATTATTATAGTTGGAATTATTCAATTTGCAGCTTTTTAAGATTGGCTTCTTTCACTTGGTAATGTGTACTTAAGGTCTTTTCTTGGCTTGATAATTCATTTATTTTTATTATTGAATAGTATGGGTGTACCGAAGTTTATTTTGGTTGCTTCCAAGTTTCATCAGTTGTGGATAAAGTGGCTATAAATATCTGAATGCAGGTCTTTGTGTGGACTTACATTTTTTCGCATTTGTTTGTTTATTTTTGGCTGCACTGAGTTATCATTCTGTGCACGGGCTTTCTCTAGTTACGGAGAGCGGGGGCAACTCTTTGTTGTGGTGTGTGGTCGTCTTGTTGTGGTGGTCTCTTGTTGTGGAGCACAGGCTCTAGGCTAGTGGGCTTCAGTAGTTGCTGCACGCAGGCTCAGTGTTTGTGGCACAGGGACTTAGTTGCTCCGCAGCATGTGGAATCCTCCTGGACCCAGGGATGAAATCTGTATCTCCCGCATTGGTAGGCAGATTCGTACCCACTGTACCACAAGGGAGGTCCTGGACTTGCATTTTTGAACTCCTTTGGGTAAATACCAAGTAGTGAAATTGCTGGATCACATAGTAAGAATACGTTTAGTCTTGTAAGGAAGTGCCAAACTGTCTTCTAAAGTTGCTGTACCATTTTGCCTTCTCACCATCAATGAATGAGTGTTCCAGATCTTTGCTGCCATTTGGTGGTGAGAGTGGTGTTTTAGAGTTTCACCATTCTAATTGGTATGTAGTGGTACATCACTGTTGTTTTAATTTTCACTTCTCTGATGACATATGATGTGGAAGCACGTTTTCATATGCTTACTTGCCATCTGTATATTTTCTTTTGTGAGATGTCTATTCAGCTCTTTTGCCAATTTTTAAATCAGGTTGTTCATGGTTTTAATATATTAATAGATATTTTGTTAGATTTATACCTGACTATTTCTTTTCTTTCTTTTTTTTTGGTGCTAATGTAAATGGCATTGGGCTTACCTAATAGCTCAGTTGGTAAAGAATCCGCCTGCAATGCAGGAAACCCGGTTCGATTTCTGGGTTGGGAAGATCCACTGGAGAAGGGATAGGCTACCCACTCCAGTATTCTTGGGCTTCCCCTGTGGCTCAGCTCATAAAGAATCCACCTTCAATGAGGGAGACCTGGGTTCGATCCCTGGGTTGGGAAGATCCCCTGGGGAAGGGAAAGGCTACTCAGTCCATTATTTTGGCCTGGAGAATTCCATGGACTGTGGAGTCCATTGGGTCGCAAAGAGTTGGACATGACTGAGTGACTTTCATTTTCACTTTTCACTTCACTTCAAATGGCATTATTATTATTTTTTTTAAATTTCCAATTCTATTTGTTCATTGATGGCATATAGGAAAATGACTGGCTCTTCTATATTGATCTTGCTATAATTGCTCATTAGTTCCAGTGGTGTTTTGTTGATTCTTTGGGATTTTCTTCATAGGCAGTCATGTCATCTGAGAACAAAGACAGTTTTATTTCTTATTTCCCAGGATATGTACCTTTTATTTCCCTTTGGGGGAGTTCTTATTGCATTAGCTAGGACTTCTAGTATGATGTTGAATTGGCGTGGTGAAGGGATAGTCTTGCCTTGATCCTGACCTTACTTAGTAGGAAGTCTTCCAGATTCTCATGATGTTAGCTGTAGGTTTATGTATGATGTTAGATGTTTTTGTAAATTAAGGAATTTCTCCTCTATTCCTAATTTGCTTTAACTTAAAAAGAATCATGAATGGGTTAGATTTTTGTCAAATGATTTTTCTCCATCTTCAGCTATAGTCGTGTGATTTTTCTTTTTTAGCCATTTATGTGATGTATTACATTAATTAATTTTCAAATGTTGAACTAGTTTTGCATACCGGGGATAAATCCTACTTGGTTGTGATATATAATTTTTTTTTTATACATTGGGGGACTCTATTTGCTAACTTTTTGTTGGGGATTTTTGCATTCCTATTCATGAGAAATATAGTCTGTAGTATTCTTTTTTCCTTGTAATGTCCTTGTCTGGTTTTAGTATTATGTTACTGCTGGCCTCATAGAATGAGTTAGGAAATATTCCTTTGGCTTCTATCTTCTTGAAGAGATTATAGAGAATGGGTTTACTATCTTTCTTAAATGTTTGGTACAACTCACCAAACATTTGAGCCTTTCAGAGCCTAGTGCTTTCTTTTGGGGAAGGTTATTAATTATATATTCAGTATCTTTAATAGATGCATGTCTATTCAGATATTTCTGAACATATTTCAGTATATTTCTTCTTGTGTGAGTTTTGGCAGATTGTGGCTTTTAAGGAATTGGTCTGTTTTATCTAGGTTATCAAATCTGTAGGCATATAATTATTTATAATGTTTCATTATTATCCTTTTCTTTTTTTTTCTTTTTTAAAAATTTTATTTTATTTTATTTTTTTAATTAATTTTATTTTATTTTTAAACTTTACATAATTGTATTAGTTTTGCCAAATATCAAAATGAATCCACCACAGGTATACACGTGCTCCCTATCCTGAACCCTCCTCCTTCCTCCCTCCCCACACCATCCCTCTGGGTCGTCCCAGTGCACCAGCCCCAAGCATCCAGTATCGTGCATCGAACCTGGACTGGCAACTCATTTCATACATGATATTTTACATGTTTCAATGCCATTCTCCCAAATCTTCCCACCCTCTCCCTCTCC
>NW_011494956.1:11988130-11996491 GCF_000754665.1 Bison bison bison | reverse complement strand
CTCCCTATCCTGAACCCTCCTCCTTCCTCCCTCCCCACACCATCCCTCTGGGTCGTCCCAGTGCACCAGCCCCAAGCATCCAGTATCGTGCATCGAACCTGGACTGGCAACTCATTTCATACATGATATTTTACATGTTTCAATGCCATTCTCCCAAATCTTCCCACCCTCTCCCTCTCCCACAGAGTCCATAAGACTGTTCTATACATCAGTGTCTCTTTTGCTGTCTCATACACAGGGTTATGTTACCATCTTTCTAAATTCCATATATATGCGTTAGTATACTATATTGGTGTTTTTCCTTCTGGCTTACTTCACTCTGTATAATAGGCTCCAGTTTCATCCACCTCATTAGAACTGATTCAAATGTATTCTTTTTAATGGCTGAGTAATACTCCATTGTGTATATGTACCACAGCTTTCTTATCCATTCATCTGCTGATGGACATCTAGGTTGCTTCCATGTCCTGGCTATTATAAACCGTGCTTCGATGAACACTGGGGTACATGTGTCTCTTTCCCTTCTGGTTTCCTCAGTGTGTATGCCCAGCAGTGGGATTGCTGGATCATAAGGCAGTTCTATTTCCAGTTTTTTAAGGAATCTCCACACTGTTCTCCATAGTGGCTGTACTAGTTTGCATTTCCACCAACAGTGTAAGAGGGTTCCCTTTTCTCTTTTCTCCACACCCTCTCCAGCATTTATTATTTGTAGACTTTTGGATCGCAGCCATTCTGACTGGTGTGAAATGGTACCTCATAGTGGTTTTGATTTGCATTTCTCTGATAATGAGTGATGTTGAGCATCTTTTCATGTGTTTGTTAGCCATCTTTATGTCTTCTTTGGAGAAATGTCTATTTAGTTCTTTGGCCCATTTTTTGATTGGGTCATTTATTTTTCTGGAGTTGAGCTGTAGGAGTTGCTTGTCCTTTTAATGTCCCTGTGCACTGTAATGATGTCTCTTCTTTCATTTCTGATATAAGTCATTTGTATCTTATCTTCTTTTTTCTTAGCCTGGCTAGAGGCTTATCAGTTTTTATTGATATTTAAAAAAAAACAGCTTTGGGCTTGTTGATTTTCTCTATTGTTTTCCTGTTTTCAATTTCACTGATCTCTGCTCCAATTTCTATTCTCTTCTGCTTACTTGGGATTTAATTTGCCCTCCTTTTTCTAGTTTGCTGCTGCTAAGTCGCTTCAGTTGTGTCTGACTCTGTGCGACCCCATAGACAGCAGCCCACCAGGCTCCACCGTCCCTGGGATTCTCCAGGCAAGAACACTGGAGTGGGTTGCCATTTCCTTCTCCAATGCATGAAAGTGAAAAGTGAAAGTGAAGTCGCTCAGTCGTGTCCGACCCTCAGCGACCCCATGGACTGCAGCCCACCAGGCTCCTCCATCCAAGGGATTTCCCAGGCAAGAGTACTGGAGTCCGTTTTCTAGTTTAATGACATATAAAAGATTATACATAAAAATGGTATATAAAATGATATACAAAAGATATCAAGATTATATATTGATTTTAGATTTTTTTTTCTTTTCTAACATATACATTCAATGCTATAAATTTCCCTTAAGCACTGCTTTCACTGCATCCCACAAATTTTGATAAGTGGTATTTTCATTTAGTTCAAAATATTAAAATTTTTTTAGTGATTTTGTCTATAACCTGTATCTTATTTAGAAGATGTTGTTTAATCTCCAATTATTTTTGGAATTTTCGACTACCTTTCTGTTACTGATACCTTCATCATCAGAGAACATACACTGTATGTTTTCTATTTTAAAAGTTGTTTATGTGTGTTTCATGGCCCAGAATGTGGTCTGTTGATCAGTGTTCATGTGAACTTGAGAATAATATGGATTATGCTGTTTTTGCCTGAAGTAGTCGATAGATGTCAATTACAGCCAGTTGATTGGTGGTGCTGTGGAGTTCAGGTATTTCATACTGAGTCTCTGCCTGCTGGATCTGGCCACTTCTAATAGAGGGATGTTAAAGTCTCCAACTGTAAGAGTGAATTCTTCTATTTCTCCTTGCAGTTCTATCAGTTTTGTCTCAAGTATTTAACTCTCTCTTGTTAGGCACATACACATTGATAATCATTAAGACTTCTTAGAGAATTGACCCCATTATTATTATGTAATATTCTTCTTTGAGGGAAGAGGGGGTAAAATAAAGTCATGTTTGACCTTCCTTACTTTATTTTTTAAAATAAACTTTAAAATTTTGAAGTAATTTTAGATTTACAGAGCAGTTGCATAGCTTGTAGGAAGAGTTCCCACACTGTGGAAACTTTGAAAACATGCTAAGTGAAAGAAGCCAGTGTAAGGGAAATAAAAGCTTCTCTCAACCCCTTAGAGTCCCTGACTGTGTCTGAAAATGAAGCTAGTCTAACTTTGTTTAAAAATCAAGATATAACTGACATGTAGCTTTGTATTTTTTTTAGGTGAATAGCATAATGAGTTGATATGTGCGTATATGGCACCTTTTTACTCTTCCTGTCGTCTCCCTGACCATTTACCCAGTTGATTGCCTCAAGACCTCTCTGTCAAGAACTGGGATTTTCTAAGGTTTTACTTGACTTCAAGCTCACAAGTGAACCTGTCACTGTCTCATGGAAGCTGGCAAAAGATATGATACTCCTTACGATAAGATAAGATACTCCTAGATCAGAGACAAATGACTTTATTACTCAGGACTCAGTACTTTGTGCAAGCTTCAGTTAGTTCCCCTTCCCCCTGCTCTGCAAGAGCCATGGGGATGACATAGTTGGCTGCGGTGGATGCTGCCCTTGCAGTGGGTTGGTGTGAAAGTCAAAATACTCTGTGCTTAGGAAACCCAAATCTTTTATAACGGGCTTCAAATAAATTTTTTCATCCTTAGCATAATTATGCTATGTGTATATATTTTTGTATGAATGTATGCTTTCAATTCTCTTGTGTGGAATGAAGTCAAATTACTGGATTATATGTTAATTCTATGATTAACTTTTTGAGGACCCACCAAACTATTTTTCAAAATGTGTATACCGTTTAACATTCATAACAGTAATGCATAATGGTACCAATTACTCTATATTCTCACCAACACTTGTTATCTATCTTTTTGAATATGACCATCTTAGTGGTATGAATTCTTTCATGGATCACAGCCTTATCATGACAAGGGGGCTTGCATAACTCAATGAAGCTATGAGCCAAGCTGTGCTGGGCCACCCAAGATAGGCAGGTCGTAGTGAAGAGTTCTGACAAAACATAGTCCACTGGAGGAGGGAATGGCAAACTACTCCAGTATTCTTGCCATGAGAACCCCATGAACAGTATGAAAAGGCAAAAAGATATGACCCTGGAATGTGAGCCTCCCCCCAGATTGGTAGGTGTCCAATATGCTACTGGGGAAGAACAGAGAAATAGCTCCAGAAAGGATGTAGAGGCTGGGTCAAAGCAGAAACGATGCTCAGTTGTGGATGAGTCTGGTGGTAAAAGCAAAGTTAGATGCTGTAAAGAACAACATTGCATAGGAACCTGGAATTTTAGGTCCACGAATCAAGGAAAATTGGACATGGTTAAGCAGGAGATAGCAACAGTGAACATCAACATCTTAGAAATCAGTGAACTAAAATGGATGGGGATGGGCAAATTTAATTCAGATGACTGTTGTATCTACTACTGTGGGCAAGAATACCTTAGAAGATGTGGAGTAGCCATCATCATCAACACAGGAGTCCAAAATGCAATACTTGTGTGCAGTCTCAAAAACGACAGAATGATCTCTGTTCATTTCCAAGGCAAACCATTCAGTATCACAGTAAATGAAGTCTATGTCCCAACCACTGATGCTGAAGAAGCTGCAGTTGAACGGTTCTATGAAGACCTACAAGACCTTCTAGAACTAACACCAAAAAAAGATGCTCTTTTCATCATAGGGGATTGGAAAGCAAAAGTAGAAAGTAAGAGATACCTGGAGTAATAGGCAAGTTTGGCCTTGGAGTACAAAATGAAGCAGGGCAAAGGCTAACAGAGTTTTGTCAAGAGAACACACTGGTCATAGCAAACGCCCTTTTCCAGCAATACAAGGGATGACTCTACACATGGGCATCCCCAGATGGTCAATACTGAAATCAGACTGATTAGGTTTTTGCAGCCAAAGATGGAGAAGCTCTATACAATCAGCAAAAACAGGAGTTGGAACTGAATGTGGCTCAGATTATGAGCTCCTTATTTCAAAATTCCACATTAAATTGAAAAAGTAGGGAAAACCACTAGGCCATTCAGGTATGCCCTAAATCAAATCCCTTGTGATTATACAATGGAGGTGACAAATAGGTTCAAGGGATTAGACCTGGTAACAGAGTGCCTGAAGGACTGTGGATGGAGGTTCATAACATTGTACAGGAGGCAATAAACAAAACCATCTGCCAAAGAAAAAGAAATGCAAGAAGGCAAAGTGATTGTCTGAGAAGGCTTTACAAATAGCTGAGGAAAGAAGAAAAGTGAAAAGCAAGGGGAAAAGGGAGAGATATACCCAATTGAATGCAGAGTTCTAGAGAATAGCAAAGTGAGATAAGGCCTTCTTTAGTGAACAGTGCAAACAAATAGAAGAAAACAATAGAATGGGAAAGGCTAGAGATCTCTTCAAGAAATTTGGAGATGTCAAGGGAATATTTCATGCAAAGATGGGCACGATAAAGACAGGCTTGATAGGTAAGGACTTAACAGAAGCAGAAGATATTAAGAAGAAATGGCAAGAATACATAGAAGAACTATACAAAAAAGATCTTAATGACCTGGATAACCACAGTGGTGTGGTCACTCACCTAGAGCCAGACATCCTGGAGTGTGAAGTCAAGTGGGCCTCAGGAAGCATTATGACAAACAAAGCTAGTGGGGGTGATGAAATTCCAGCAGAGCTATTTAAAATCCTAAAAGATGATGCTGTTAAAGTGCTTCACTCAATATGTCAGCAAATTTGGAAAACTCAGCAGTGGCCACAGAACTGGAAAAGGTCGGTTTTCATCCTAGTCCCAAAGAAAGGCAACGCCAAAGAATGTTCAAACTACTGCACAACTGTACTCATTTTACATGCTAGCAAATTAATGCTCAAAATTCTCCAAGCTACACTTCAACAGTATGTGAACCAAGAACTTCCAGATGTTCAAGGTGGATTTAGAAAAGGCTGAGGAACTAGAGATCAAATTGCCAACATCAGTTTGATCATAGAGAAAGCAAGGGGTTTCCAGAAAAGCATCTACTTCTGCTTCATTGACTATGCTAAAGCCTTTAACTGAGTGGATCACAGCAAACTGTGGAAAATTGTTGAAGAGATGGGAATATCAGATCACCCTTACCTGTCTCCTAAGACCTGTTTGAGGGTCAAGAAGCAGCAGTCAGAAGCAGATATGGAACAATGGAATGGTTCAAACTTGGGAAAGGAGTATGTCAAGGCTGTATATTGTCACCCTGCTTATTTAACTTATATACAGAGTAAGTGGGAGAAGGCAATGGCACCCCACTCCAGTACTGTTGCCCGGAAAATCCCATGGATGGAGGAGCCTGGTAGGCTGAAGTCCATGGGGTCCCTAAGAGTCAGACACGACTGAGCGACTTCACTTTAACTTTCCACTTTCATGCATTGGAGAAGGAAATGGCAACCCACTCCAGTGTTCTTGCCTGGAGAATCCCATGGATGGAGAAGCCTGGTAGGCTGCAGTCCATGGGGTCGCACAGTCGGACACGACTGAAGCAACTTAGCAGCAGCAGCAGCAGCAGCAGCAGCACAGAGTAAGTACATCATATGAAATGTTGGGTTGGATGAAGCCCAAGCTAGAATCAAGATTGGTGGGAGAAATGTGAACAGCCTCTGATATGCAGATGACACCACACTAATGGCAGAAAGTAAAGAGGAACTAAAGAGCCTCTTGATAAAAGTGAAAGAAGAGAATGAAAAAGCTAGCTTAAAACTCAACATTGAAAAGACAAAGATGGCATCTGGTCTTATCACTTCATGGAAAATAGATGGGGAGAAAGTGGAAACAGTGACATATTTTATTTTCTTGGGCTCCAAAATCACTGCAGACAGTGACTGCAGCCATGAAATTAAAAGATGCTTGCTCCTTGAAAGGAAAACTATGACAAACCTAGACAGCATATTAAAAGGAAGAGACATCACTTTGCTGACAAAAGTCCATTTAGTCAAAGCTATGGTTTTTCCAGTAGTCATGTATGGATGTGAGAGTTGCTCAGAGGGCTGAGCACCAAAGAATTGATGCTTTCTACTTGTGGTGCTGGAGAAGACTCTTGAGAGTCCCTTGGACTGCAAGGAGACTAAACCAGTCAGTCTTGAAGGAAATCAGCCCTAAATAGTCATTGGAATGATTGATGCTGAAGCTGAAGTTCCAATACTTTAGCCACCTGATGCTAAGAGCTGACTTATTGGAAAAGACCCTGGTGCCGGGACAGATTGAAGGCAAAAGAAGGGGATGACAGAGGATGAAATAGTTAGATAGCATCACTGACTCAATGGACATGAATATGAGGAAACTGTCGGAGATGGTGAAGAACAGGGAAGCCTGGCAAGCTGCAGTTCGTGGGGTCACAGAGTCAGACACGACTTGGTTGTGTTGTTCATACCACTGAACAACAGCGAGTGGTATGAAGTGGAATCTCATTGTAGTTTTGATTTGCATTTTCTAGTGACTAGTGATGTTCAACACCTTTTCATATGCTTCTTGGTCATTTGTATATCTTCTTTAGAAAAATGTATACTCAGTTCCTTTGCCTAGGTCTTAATTGGGTTCTTTGCCTTTTTATTGTTGAGTTGCAAGAGTTCTTTTTATATTTTCGAGGAAATTCTCTTATCAGATATATTATTTGCAAATATTTTCCTTTATTCCTTGGGTTGTCTTTTTTAAACTTTTTATGTTGTATTGAGGGGATAAGCTGATTAACAAACAACATGGTGATAGTTTCAGGTAAACAGTAAAGGGACTCAGCCATACATATACATGTATCCATTGCCCCCCAAACTCCCATCCCATCCAGGCTGCCACATAACATTGAGCAGAGTTCCATGTGGCATACAGTTGGTCCTTGTCGGTTATCCATTTTAAATATAGCAGTGTGTACATGTCCATTCCCCAAACCTTCTCCATGGGCTGTCTTTTTATTTATATTTTCTCCATGTTTTCCTTTGAAGCACAAAAGCTTTTAATTTTGATGAAGTTTATTTCCCTATTTTTTCTTTTATCACTTTTATTTTTCTAGTGTCATATCTAAATTGAGCAAATATTTGAATAGTTTCTTTTTTATGTTTAAACACTTATTATCAATATTAGAAAATATTTTGAAAACACTACGTGAAAGCCTTTGTGTGGATCATAACAAACTGTGGAAAATTCTTAAAGAGATGGGAATACCATACCACCTTACCTGCCTCCTGAGAAACCTGTATGCAAGTCAAGAAGCAACAGTTAGACCTGGACATGGAACGATGGACTGGTTCAGAATTGGGAAAGGAGTATGTCAAGGCTGTATATTGTCACCCTGCTTATTTAACTTAAATACAGAGTACATCATTCGAAATGCTGGGCTGGATGAAGCCCAAGCTGGAATCAAGATTGCAGGGAGAAATATCAGTAACCACAGATGACATCACCCTTATGGCAGAAAGTAAAGAGGAACTAAAGAGCCTCTGATGAAAGAGGAGAGTGAAAAAGCTGGCTTAAAACTCAACATTCAAAGAACTAAGATCATGGCATCTGGTCCCATCACTTCATAGCAAATAGATGGGGAAACAATGGAAACAGTGAGAGATTTTCTTGGGCTCCAAAATCACTGTAGATAGTGACTGCAGCCATGAAATTAAAGGACACTTGCTCCTTGGAAGAAAAGCTGTGACAAAAATAGCATATTAAAAAGCAGAGACACTGCTTTGTCAACAAAGATCTGTATGCTCAAAGGTATGGTTTTTCCAGTAATCATATATGGATGTGAGAATTGGACCAGCTGAGTGCTGAAGAATTGATGCTTTTGAACTGTGGGACTTGAGAGTCCCTTGGACTGCAAGGACATCAAACCAGTCATTCCTAAAGGAAATCAATCCTGAATATTCATTGGAAGAACAGATGCTGAAGCTGAAGCTCCAATATTTTAGCCACCTGATGCAAAGAGCCAAATCCTTAGAAAAGGCCATGATACTGGGAAAGATTGAAGGCAGGAGGAGAAGGGAATGACAGAGGACAAGATGGTTAGATGGCTCACCAACTCAATGGACATGGGTTTGAGCAAGCTCTGGGAGATGGTGAAAAACAGGGAAGCCTGCCATGTTGCAGTCCATGGGTCATACGACTGTAAAAAAAAAAAAAAAAAAC
>NW_011494956.1:11983143-11988030 GCF_000754665.1 Bison bison bison | reverse complement strand
ACAATCTAAAACACCTCATTTATGTAAGCTGTTTGCTTTTAAATTTAAACTTAAGAGTATTTTTCTTTCCAAATTTTTGAGATGAATTTGGTATGTAATGCTGTGTAAATTGGAGAAGACAATGGCACCCTACTTCAGTACTCTTGCCTGGAAAATCCCATGGACGGAAGAGCCTGGTGGGCTGCAGTCCATGGGGTCTTGAAGAGTCAGACATGACTGAGCGACTTCACTTTCACTTTTCACTTTCCTGCATTGGAGAAGGAAATGGCAACCCAACAACTCCAGTGTTCTTGCCTGGAGAATCCCAGGGACGGGGGAGCCTGGTGGGCTGCAGTCTATGGGGTCGCACAGAGTCAGACATGACTGAAGTGACTTAGCAGCAGCAGCTGTGTAAATTTAAGGATGTAAAGCATATTATTTTGGTACAGGTATGGATTGTAATAGGGTTGTGATTGTAATGATATTTATCATATCACATATTTATAGTACAGTATTATCTATTGAAGTGAAAGTGAAGGTGTTAGTCACTCAGTTGTGTCCAACTCTTTGTGACTCCATGGAGCCTACCAGGCTCTTCTATCCATGGAATTCTCCATGGAATACTGGAGTGGGTTGCCATTCCCTTCTCCAGGGGATCTTCCCGACCCAGGGATCGACCCCAGGTCTCTTGCAGGCAGATTGCAAGGCAGGAAGATCTCATTGCAGTCAGATTCTTTAATGTCTACACCACCAGGGAAGCCAATTGAGTAGCTTCTTAACTACTCTTCCCTGCCTGCCATCTTCACATCTGTCTTTTTGGTTATAATCAAAGTGATCATTTTAAAAGAAAAATTTATCAGTCATTTCTTATTTTAAATTCTTAGTTGGCTTTCAGTGACTTCCTATTACTTTCAGGAAAAGTTCAAAATCTGTTTCATGGCAAGAAGGCTCTCAATGAAGTGAACTTGCCTATCCTATACACTGCTGCCCTTCACTATACACTGCTGCCCTGCTTCTAGCCCTAGCTGAATCATGACTCTTGTTCCTTTTCTCTCTCTTCTCATCAGGACCAGTGATTCTATATATGTGAAAGAGAGTAACATTGTGGAGAGATGAAATTACATAGGACCCTGACAGCATGAGAAAATGCCTTCAAAATGGCCTTTGTGTAATAAAAATAATATTCGGTCCTGGAAATCCCAAGTGTGTGCTAATAAGGAATGAGTTTATTTCAAAGGCAAAATCTGCCTTAGATGGTGATCCGAATGACTTCTTATCAACTTGAATGCCTTTTCCTGTGCAGTGTGCAGTTACTCTCAGGGTGAACACTTCTGAACTCCCTGGGAGAGCTGAAGCCTTCTCTGGTTTCCTCGTAATTCAATTTAAGCAACGCTGTCATAGCATCTGCAGCCTGAAGCTGTTTCCCACCCAGATATCACAGTTCAGGATAGATGTAGAGGAGGCAGGGAGAGGGAACATACAGCATATGTCCCCAGTCTTTCTTCTTGGGCACTGGGGAAATGGGAGGAGGGAGTTAAATGCTGTAATGTACAGAAAGCAGCTAGTGCCATACCAGGTTCATTTAATTCTTGCAACAACCTGGTGAGGTAGGTATTATACCCATTTAGGTAGAATGCAGGGCTTCCCTGATGGTGCTAGTGGTAAAGAACCTGCCTCCCAATGCAGGAAATGTAAAGGATGAGGGTTTGATCCCTGGATTGGGAAGATCCCCTGGAGGAGGGCATGGCAACTAACTCCAGTATTTTTGCCTGGAGAATCCCAGGGACACAGGAGCCTGGCGGGCTACAGCCCATAAGGTTGCAAAGAGGCGGACGTGACTGAAGTGACTTAACATGCACACACGCGGGTAGAAGGCTGTCTCTTCTGGCTGCATAGATTCTGCTTTCTGACCACTAGTAGCTCCATCTGAGAGCACGAGAACATTAACAGTGCTCCCATCTTGGCCCCAGACTCCTCTGGCCTAAGGTGCCATCACTGAATCCACTGTTAGACTTGCAGGTGGGGGAATGTTTGGTCAGGTCAGGGGTCCTCTCTTGGAGCTGTCTTTCAGGGCATCTCTTTACCTTTCTATAAAGTTTCTTTTTCCAGCTCTTTGTTCTTGTGCCTGCTCTGTGATACTGGCTTCCATTCTCTTTGGTGAGGGATAAGATAACCTAGAGGGCCTGATTTCCATGTTTGTTTTTCTCTACCCTCTTTTATAGTTTTCTTCCTTATTTGACAGTGTCTAGATTTGGGGATCTAGTGCTGGACAGGCACGAATTCTGATCCCTGCTCTGTCTCTTCCTTCCTTTTTGATTTCTCCAGCATTGTTTGTTGAAAACATTTTGTTTCTGTATCCAGTTACTGTGGCATCTTTGTCAAAAATCAATTGGCTGTGCATATGTGCATCTATCTTTGAACTCTCTATTCTGTTCCTTGATCTATATGTCTATATGCCAGTGCCATTCTGCCTTGATTACTGTAGTAAGTCTTGAAGTTAGGAAGTGTAAGTCCTCCAAATTTGTTTTCTTTTTCAGAATTGTTTGACTATTCTAGGTCATTCTGCATCTCCATCTAAATTTTAGAGTCAATTTGGCAAATTATTTTTTCAAGTCCTGCTTGGGTTTTGATTGAGATTGTTTTGAATCTGTAAACCAATCTGGGGACACTTGCCATCTTAACAAGATTGAGACTTCTGATCCATGAACATAGGATATCTCTTCATTTATTTACGTCTTATCACTTTTGCTGTAAATATTGTACATGTAAATGTTTTTGGTTTTGCTAATTGAATGCTTCCTATTTTTATTTGGGGAAGGGAAATGTTAGAAAGTAACGCTCTCACTGCTGCTGCTGTCTTCCCCAAATCTCTTTTACTAACTACTTGAGGATAATGCTTAATTCATTTATTTTCATTCCTTTTTCATTGCAAACATAGGCATTTGTGACTCTGAGTTTTCCATTAAGCACTGCTTTAGCTGTATTTGACAAATTTTGATGCATATTATTTTTGGTATCCTTCAGTTCAAAATATTGTCTGTTTTCTCTTGGAACTTCTTTAATCCACTGGTTATTTCAAAATACATTTGTTGATTTCCAAACATGTAAATAGGTTTTAGAGTTCATTTTTATTCTTATTGATTATAATTTAGAATATAGTTAGAGAACATACTGATATGATTTCAGTACTTTTCAATTTGTTGAGACTTATTTCATGGTCCAGCGTGTTAGTTTTATCATTGTTTTGTGTATACTTGAAAGTAAATTTTATTCTACAGATCTTGGGTGTAGTATTTCATAATTCTCCATTAGTTAAGTGTTGTTAACATATCTTTATCTTTACTAATTTTTTAATCTGCTTCTTTTAATAGCTGCCAATTATTAAATCTCTCATTTTGAGACTTTGTCTCTTTTTCTTGTAGATGTGTCCATATTTACTTTGTATTTCTGAGGGCATATTATCAAGTGTGTGCAAATTTAGAATTATTTTATCTTTCTGAGGAGCTGAACCTTTTGTCACCATGAGCTGACTCTCTTATTTTCTAGTAATGCTTTTGCCTTAAAACTTTGACTGACAAATAGTAGTGTAGACATACTGCTTCTTTAGCTTATTGATTGCATAGTGTGTTTTTCTATTCTTTTACTTATAAGCTTTCTATCTTAGTTTATTTGGCCTGCTATAAGAAGGTATCATAGACTGACTGGTTTATAAACAACAGGAATTTCTCATGGCTTAGGAAGTCCAAGATCATGGAACAGACAGGTTAGATGGTGTGATGAGGGCCTGACTCCTCAGCAGATAGTTGTCTTCTCACTGTAACTTCATATGGTAGAAGTCTCTGTGGGGCCTCCTTCAAAGGGAATAATTTTTATAAAGGCAGAGCCCTCACGACCCAATCACTTCCTAAATGCCCCACCTCCTAATATCATAACTTTTCAACATTAATTTTGGGGGTACACAAACATTTAAACCATAGCCCCTTTCTATATACCTCTGTTTTATATGTTTTTCTTTTTATTTTAAATTTTTAAAAAATTGAAGTAAAATTGATATACAGTGTTGTGTTAGTTTTAGGGGTACAACAAAGTGATTCCATTAAGTGTACCTAAGTTTTTCAGATTATTTTTGCTTATAGGTTATTACAAAATACTGAGTATAGTTAGTTCCCTCTGCTAGACAGTATGTCCTTGTGGTTATCTGTTTTATATATAGTAGCGTGTATATGTTAATTCCAAACTCCAAATTTCTCCCTCCTCCCCTATGTTTCTCTTTTTAAGCAGATATGTTTCAGTTAGTTAAAAGAATGCTTCTGATAATCTTTTAGTTGGAATCTTTAGTCCATTTACACTTAATGTCTTTAAATCTGTATGTATTTTACTATATGCTTTCTATTTGTCCCACATGAGGTTTCTTGTTTCTTTTTTTTCCTATTCTTGTCTTTCTCTTTGGGATTTATTTGATTATGCCATTTTCCCCCCTGTTCCTTTAGAGGTTATCCTGTGGATTACAATGTGTAGTGTGCATTTATTTCTCTGGTCCCTAATGCTTGCTGCAGTGGAGGTTTGATACTTTCCAGGCACTTTGGTAGCTTTCCCTCAACACTGTGCTTCATGCATCCCATCAGTCAGTTCAGTTCAGTCGCTCAGTCGTGTCCGACTCTTTGCGACCCCATGAATCGCAGCACGCCAGGCCTCCCTGTCCATCACCAACTCCTGGAGTTCACCCAGACTCACGTCCATCGAGTCAGTAATGCCATCCAGCCATCTCATCCTCTGTCGTCCCCTTCTCCTCCTGCTCCCAATCCCTCCCAGCATCAGAGTCTTTTCCAATGAGTCAACTCTTCACACGAGGTGGCCAAAGTACTAGAGTTTCAGCTTTAGCATCATTTCTTCCAAAGAAATCCCAGG
>NW_011494956.1:11968556-11982660 GCF_000754665.1 Bison bison bison | reverse complement strand
GACAATATACAGCCTTGACGTACTCCTTTTCCTATTTGGAACCAGTCTGTTGTTCCATGTCCAGTTCTAACTGTTGCTTCCTGACCTGCATATAGGTTTCTCAAGAGGCAGGTCAGGTGGTCTGGTATTCTCATCTCTCAGAATTTTCCACAGTTTATTGTGATCCACACAGTCAAAGGCTTTGGCGTAGTCAATAAAGCAGAAATAGATGTTTTTCTGGAACTCTCTTGCTTTTTCCATGATCCAGCGGATGTTGGCAATTTAATCTCTGGTTCCTCTGCCTTTTCTAAAACCAGCTTGAACATCAGGAAGTTCACGGTTCACATATTGCTGAAGCCATGCATTATCTAATTTACTCCTCACAGCAGCCACACGTGATAAGTATGATTACAATCACTTTTGTGCTAGGGAAACTGAGGAAATGCCACTTAGGGAGGTTAAGTCATTTGGTCAACACAGTCTCTTCCTAAAAGATATTTTATCATATTTTTTGAAGTAATATGTTTCTTTCCACTATATCCTAGAATCAGGTAAGTTAGTATCTGTAAATCATCTAGCTTGTCAATGGAAGTTGCTCAATTAATGTTAATTCCATGTCAATTGAAACAAAAACAGCCATAAAGAAACCAAATGCAAAGACTGATAACCTCTTGTTTCTAAGAGGTATTGTTTTTTTTTTAATTAATCTTTATTGGAGTATAGTTGCTTTACAGTGTTGTGATAGTTTCTACTGTACAGAAAAATAATCAGCCATACATATACATACATCTCCTCCCTTTTGGACTTCCTCCCACTCAGGTCACCACAGTACGTTGAGTAGAGTTCCCTGTGCTATACAGAATGTTCTTTCTCTCACTATTTTATTTAATGGTATCAAAACAAAAATAAAAAATGGGACCTAATTAAACTTAAAAGATTTTGCACAATGAAGGAAACTGTAAGCAAGGTGAAAAGACAGGCTTCAGAATGGGAGAAATAAAAGCAAACAAAACAACTGATGAAGAATTAATCTCCAAAGTATACAAGCAGCTCATGCAGCTCAATACTAGAAAAATGAACAGCTCAATCAAAAAGTGGGCAAAAGACAAACAGACATTTCTCCAAAGAAGACATGTAGATGGCTAATAAACACATGAAAAGATGTTCAACATCACTCATTATTAGAAAAATGCAAATCAAAAACACAGTGAGATATCATCTCACACAGGTCAGAATGGCCATCATCAAAAACTCTACAGAGAATAAATGCTGAAGAGGGTGTGGAAAAAAGAAATACTGGTTTAACCAATTGTTTTTAAAACAAGGCAGGAAATAAAAAAGAATACCTTGGTAGGGGAAGAAAAGTGCTTCATTGATGCATGAGCTCCACAAGCCTTCTTTGGGGTGAGGATGCCAAGGGGAAGATGACACAGCTCTTGGTGTGGAGGACTGTGCTGCAAGCCCAGCTCTCTAATGCAGCAGAGCATTTACTGGAGGGAGCTCTACCCACATGCTCTCATTGAATCCTGACACGAGCCTTATGGAGCAGATTGTTTTCCTTTCAGATTAAGAATCCAAGGCCCAAGGGAGGATAGAAATATGTATATGTATGGCTGAATCCCTTTGGTGTTCACCTGAAGCTTGTTCACAGCATTGCTAATTGGCTGTATCCCAATACAAAATAAAAAGTGAAAAAAAAAAAAATAAGCTCTGAGATTCTTAGCCTCTTCTGCATGTGAAGATACAACAAGGAAGTTGGAGAAGGAAATGGCAACCCACTCCGGTACTCTTGCCTGGAAAATCTGATGGACAGAAAAGCCTGGTAGACTACAATCCATGTGGTCGCAAAGAGTCGGACACAACTGAGCGACTTCACTTCACTTCACTTCAGAGGGTCCTTACCCAGCCGTTGTTACTGTTCATTGTTCAGTCACTCAGTCACTTGGTCTTGTTGGACTCTGCAGCTCCATGGACTGCAGCAAGCCAGGCTTCCCTGTCCTTCACTATCTCCCTGAGTTTGCCCAAACTCATGTGCATTGAGTCAGTGATGCCATCCAACCATCTCATTCTCTGTTGTCCCCTTCTTCTTTTGCCCTCAGCCTTTCCCAGCATCAGGGTCTTTTCCAATGAGTTGGCTCTTTCCATCAAGTGGTCAAAGTATTGAAGGTAGAACTTCAGCATCAACATCAGTCCTTCCAATGAATATTCAGTGTTGATTTAGGATTGACTGCTTTGATCTTCTTGCTGTCCAAGGGGCTCTCAAGATTCTTCTCCAGCACCACAATTTGAAGGCATCAATTCTTCAGAGCTCAGCCTTGTTTGTGGTCCAGTTCTCACATCCGTACGTGACTATTGGAAAAACTGTAGCTTTGACTATTCGGACCTTTGTCAGCAAAGTGATGTCTCTGCTTCTTAATGTAATGTCTAGGTTTGTTTTAGTTTTCCTCAGGGAGAAGAGTCTTTTAATTTCATGGTTGCAATTACTGTCTGAAGTGATTTTGGCCATGCTGGTACCCTAATCTTAGGTTTCTAGTCTGTTATTTATAGGCTGAAAAAAAAAAAAAAAAGAATCCAAGGCCCAAGAGTGCTGATCAGTTGTTTACTTCCCTTTTCTGTAGGCCCTGTCCAGCTGGTCTGATTGGTTTTTCCAAATGCCTGCTGACCCCTGTGCCTGCCATCAGAGTGGGGGCAGGTACTAGGCTAATTGTAGAAGCTTCGCTGGCTTCTGTCTCTATGTGTATAGAGGCAGAGTATCTTTTTGCTATGAACCCACTGCCCTGGGAATGGACATGACAAATGTCCTAGAGTCAGCTTTTTGTGATTGCTTGTGGCTGGAATAAACCAGTTGTGTGTGTGTATCCCGGAGCTTCCCCAGGCAAGCAGAGCCCTTCATTGCCTGACGGTGCTGGTCCCTGTCCAGAATTGCTCCATTGTCTTAGTAGCTTCAAACTTGGAGATGAATTCCCTATGAAAACCAGGCCGTGCCACTGGTCTGCAAAAACCTCATACAGCCTACTCGGCTTCCTGCTTTCACAGCAGGGCTTCTACCATGCTGCTGTCATCTGACTAATTTTTATGTTTTCCTTCATGCTGTGGGCTCCTTGGGGACACAGACTAAGTCATTGTCATCCTGACATGGGGCCTGAAAGTGACCCATAAATATTTCTTGAATGAGCTGAATAAGTTTGAGCCCCAGTCCTGTGGCCTGAAGGTCCTTTAAGTTCCCAGTCTGGTCACCCACTTGCTGAGGTTTAAATAGCCTCCTGGGCAGCCTTTCTTGCCCACTCCAGCCCTTCCGATCCTAGAGTTGGCACTGTCTGGCCCTCTGTGTCTCTCAGCGCAGGCTTTGTGTGTTTTCTGCCGCTTCAGCTTATGTGTGGCTGTCAAGGCATCTCTGGCCCTGACCGTGCCATGTGGTCTTTCCCAGTCTAACTCACTTGCTTTTATTTATTTTGGGGTGTGCTGGGTCTTCATTGCTGCATGCAGGCTTTCTCTAGTTGTGGCGAGTGGGGTGACTCTTGTGGTGCACAGGCTTCTCATTATGGTGGCTTCTCTTGTTGCAGAGCGTGGGCAGTAGGGCGCTTAGGCTTCAGTAGTTTCAGCTCGTGGGCTCTAGAGCACAGGCTTAGTAGTTGTGGCACTCGGGCTTAGTTGCCCCACAGCATGTGGGACCTTTCCAGACGAGGGATAGAACCTGTGTCTCCTGCCTTGGTAGGCAGATTCCCAACCTCTGGACCTCCAGGGAAGTCCTAAACTCATTAGCTTTCGAAGCTCCAGTTCTCCAAAGCCAGACTTTTCATGGCCCTCTTCATCTTTTCACCAGCCAGCTAGTAGACTGGTCATTTCTGGGCCACTGTCCACCTGGTCTGATCAGCTGGGCTGGTGGAGTCATGTGGCCCACACCATGGTGGCCCAGGTGGCAAAGGGAGCCTTAGGCTGCATCTCTTACCTGCTGACAGCCTCAGCACTCAGACTCAGGGCTGTTCACCTCCTTCAGCAGCCTGAGGTCTGTGGAAGTGGGGCCTGCATCTTGTTTACATCTGGATCTTCAGTGCTTGGTACCTGGCCTGGCCCACATGGTTTGAGAACTATGGCAGGGGGGGCCACATATTCTCCTGCTGGTTTCACAAAGACCCAAATTGCGACTTGGCAGAAGAGTCGGCTTTTGACTGGTCCACCTGACTGTGAGCAATCAGAGGCCCAGCTCTGATGCACAGGGCCTGGGCCTGGGAAGTCTTTAAAAGTGGCAGCTATTGTTCAGGAAAATCCCATTGCTTGGCGTTGTACTATTTCTCAGTCCACACAGGTCCTGCCCTGCCTGTGGCTGTGGGGCACAGGAAACCCCCCAGCCCAGGCTCCCCAGAACACAACTTGCATGGTGGAAGCAGCTACCTTTCTCATAAACACTCCCCCTTTTGCTCTGAGAATGTGCCCAGGAACTGCAAATTTTTCTGTCTGCCACCTGCAGGGAGTGGAAGGGAGTGCCTGTCCTGAAACCAGATGGGCTGCTTCTACTCACCCTCATCATCACCTAACCCCCAGACGGCATGTGAGAAGACCTGGGGGAGACCTTCCCAAGCACTTGTGCCTGCTCCCGGGCAGTTCTATTGTGAAAGAATCCCTCCTAGGTGGACCTGGTTGGAACTGCTGTCTCCTCAGGCCCAGAGGAGGAGGATCTGAAACTGGCTGTCCCCTGGGGATGAAGGTTTAGTGTGATTCCCTCCCGGGGGATTTGGATGGAGAGGGATGGCCTGGGTAGTGGAAAGGGACAGAATGACAGGGCTTGAGCCTGGGCTCTGGGCAACTGAAGCACATCCCCCTCAGAACCTCAGTTTCTTCACTTAGGATGCTCCATCCTGAGGGCATGGAGGTGTTTTCAGTCCTGTAAGGCTCTATTCCCAGATTCCCAACCTCTGGACCTCCAGGGAAGTCCTAAACTCATTAGCTTTTGAAGCTCTAGTTCTCCAAAGCCAGACTTTCCATGGTCCTCTTCAGCTTTTCACCAACCAGCTTGTAGACTGGTCATTCTTGGGCCACTCTCCACCTGGTCTGATCAGCTGGGCTGGTGGAGTAACACCATGGTGGCCCAGGTGGCACAGGGAGCCTCAGGCTGCATCTCTTACCTGCTGACAGCCTCAGCAGTCAGACTAGGGGTGGACCACCTCATGCCCTCTGGCCTCTGAGGTCAGTGCATAAGGCTGGGGAAAGGCGTGACAGGGCCCACTTCCAGGGTGGATGGAGGATCCAAGGGCCAGACCCCGTGCAGCACCCACTGTAGGATCATAGACTCCAGGAGCTCTGGGTGAAATCTGGAAGTCAAAGGGGATCCTAGTGACATAAATCAAACCACTGTCCAGAAATATGTATCATCAACACACATCTGTTGAGCACCTCCTGTGTGCAGCTGGGGAGAATGCGGCTCCAGAAACAGGCACATAGGAAAAGCTGGGCACTGTATCAGGTAGGTGGTCAGGGTAGAAGGATTCAAAGTCAGAATGGAAGGGCAGGGGCTAGGCTTACTGGTGTTCCTCAGAGGCTGATTTCCATAGGGGCATTTGGGAGGGGCGACAAGCTAGAATGTGCAAGGTTAGGAGGGTGCTGTCTGTGACCCAAAAATCAAGTGAGAACAAGTTGGACTAGGCTGGCCACTGGTGAACGGAAGGTGACAGGGCTAGGCAGGGAATCTGAGAATAGGACTCGGGTCATGGTCGCTTGAGCACAGAGGAGCAAGGGTGAGGACAGCCTGAAAGAAAATCCCCAGATGTTGTGTCTGGGTGTGGGGAGAGGGCAGGGCTGCTGGGACCAGGCGGCTGGCCCTCCGTGAGAGCGTGTGGTGGGGGTGCTGAGAGGGCATGCTTTGGCCAGAGGGCGCCTGGGACACCTGTCAGTGCTGTCACAGGGCCCAAGTGAATGAACGCGGAGGCCTACCCGCAACCCAGGACGGGGAGGCAGTGTGACAGAGTGGGACCACGGGGGCTTGGTCCAGCCTCACCGCACCACTCTTAGCTGTGTGACCTCAGGAGCAATCCCTAACTTTTCTGAGCCTAACTGTAACATACCAGCTCCTCTTCCCGGACCTTGAGACCAACCTAGAGTTGCTGCAGCCTGGATTACCAAAAAGAGGGCAGACAGAAAGGAGCTATGGATGAACGGATTGAGATATGGTGGGATATATATACAATGGAATATTATTCAGCCTTAGAAAAGAAGGAGATCCTGCCATTTGCAACTTTAATTGACCTGGAAGACATTATGCTACGTGAAATAAACCAGTCACAGAAGGACAAATAGTGCATGATCTCCCTTATAGGTAGAATTTTAAAAAGTCGATTTCATAGGAGCAGAGTGAAACAGTGCTTGCCAGAGGCAGGGGCATAAAGGAAATGGGGGAGGTGCAGGTCAAAGGGTCCAAACCTGCAGTTCTGTAGGAGGAATAAGACTAGAGATCTAACGTACAGCATGATGGCTATAGTTGATGATGCTGTATTGGGACTTCTCTGGTGGTTCAGTGGAAGTTTCCACGCTTCCACTGAAGGGGGCACAGGTTTAATTCCTGGTGGGGGAACTAAGATTCCACATGCTGTGCTGTGCAGCCAAAACAAAAAAACAAAAAAAAAAAACTGTACTGAATACTGGAAATTGGCTAAGAGAGTAGATTTCAGTTGCTCTCACAGACAGACACCAAGAGGTAACTGTGTGAGGAGGTGATATGTTAATTAGCTTGACTGTAGTAGTAGTCATTTTACTATGTATAACAAATCATCATGTTGTACATCTTACACACATACAGTTTTTATTTAAAAAATAAAAGAAGGGCGCCATGGGCTTCTCATGTAGCTCAGCTGATAAAGAAACCGCCTGCAATGCAGGAGACCCCGGTTTGATTCCTGAGTTGAGAAGATCCCCTGGAGAAGGGATAGGCTACCCACTCCAGTATTCTTGGGCTTCCCTGGTGGCTTAGCTGGTAAAGAATCCACCTGCAATGCAGGAGACCTGGGTTCGATCCCTGGGTTGGGAAGATCCCTTGGAGAATAGAATGACTACCCACTCCAGTATTCTGGCCTGGAGAATTCCTTGGACTGTGTATCTATGGGGTCGTAAAAAGTCGGACATAACTGAGCAACTTTCACTTCACATGGCCAGACTGAGCCCAGATTGGGTAGTCCCATTTCACAGGCTGGAGAACTGAGGCCCTCGCAAGGCCTCCCTTCCCCACTGTGCAGCCATAGCCTACTCCGTCTCTGCTGGTGGATCCTCGTGTGGTGCGGTTGGCAGCACCTGGCAGCCTTGTGGTGGCCGTTCCCACCCCCTATCAGCTGTTGACATACAAATGCCCTGGTAAGGAAAATATTTTCATTCTTTCATTATATCATTCTCAGGCTTAATCATATTTTTCTTTGTCTTTAAAAACAAGCTCCTGTGTGGTTTTCCATCTTCTTGCTGCTCTTCTAAGGACATTCTAGAACTGAACCTCACTGGTACTTCATGCCTTTTATTGTTACTGCCCAGTGACTATTTTAGGGGGGCTTACAGTGGGCGGGTGCTGATCCCCTCCCAGTGCCTTACATCACATTTTACATCCAGAGATCTCATACCCATCTTGCTTCTACTCTGAGAGAAAAGTGTCACCTTGTGTAGCAGAAGAAACTGATTTCAGAGAGGTTAAGTATCCTGCCCAAGGTCTCACAGCCTTTAGTGGTAAAGCCAGAGCTTGAAATGGGATTCCGGCCAATTTGATTTTCAAGTCAGGGATTATTCTGTGAATAAATGTGCTCTGCTGGTCCCCTGGCCAGGTCTCTGGCATTGACTGTCTGTGGTGACATAAAGCAAGTCCCTGAACATCTCTGTGTTCTCATCACATCCTCTGGGTCAGACAACCCATGGTTGGAGAAGAGGATGACTGTGACTGTTGACTGACTGTATGAGCTGTTTGTCAGTTCTCTGGGCAGCTGTTTACTGAGGGGCTGCTATGTGCCTGCTGAAGCTATAGTCTCCTCGCCAGATTATGAATCCTATACCCACCCCCACAACGGTGTCCCCACTGACACACAGAGGGACTCTCCAAAGATGTGCCAGGTTTTGGATCTCAACTCCATATGCTGGAGCCACATTGTAAAGGAAGGAAGAATCCATAGAGGTGTTTTCTGGAAGCTGAGGGATTGCATGAGGGTGGAGGCAGGAAGAGAAGACCCCATCCCAAATGAAGCCCTGCATGCGGGCCTGTTTGGCCTCCCCACAGTCCTCTGAGGCCCTGGCACTGTGTTCACTTTATAGAAGAGGAAACAGCGCTGAGGTGACTGAAGGCTGGAGAGCCAGCAGGTATGGAGTGCGCTCTTAGATAAATGCAGGTCTGCACACCGCCTGAGCCTGGCTTTCTGCACTCTCCTGTGGCTCCCCACTTGTTCTCTGTCAGAACCCGAGAAATGGGGGATGGCCTCTCCAGAAGGACTCAGGGAACTTGGCTTCCGGTCTGTGATCACATCCCTGAGGGGTGAGAGGAGGTCAAATCACAGGCTCACAGGGGTGAGGGAGACGCACCCCTGGTCGGGTGGGGGTGTGGCGGTGGTGGCGGTGCTCAAAACCGCAGGTCCCCAAATGCCTGCTTCAGTTCAGTCCTGCTCAGTTCATTCTGTCCAATCTCCGGGGGGGTTGGGGTACCATCAGTCACAGAGACACACACATTTCAGAGAGGTGTGGGGGGATCCAGGCCTGGAAACCCAGCTACAGAGCAGCCCTCCCTCTGTGGTCTGGAGCACAGCCTGGCTCTCTCTGACCTTGATTTCCCCAGCGGTAGAGTGTGAGGTCGCATGGCCCAGCCCCTGGACTGATTTCACTGAGCTCCAGCTTCCTCCCCGAACATCCCTTCTGTGCTTCCTGACACCCCTCAGGCCTGGCCCTTCTCCCCACTTCCTGTCGAGCGCTCCTGTATAGAGACAGGGTGGAACAGCAGAGAGCTGCCCTGTGCACCTGTAACCCTGCCCCCTAGAGCCCTCTCTGTGTGGCTGGGGAACTAGAGGTGGGGGGAAAAGTATCCTATGGAGGGCATGATGGGGAGCTGGCTGTTATTTGCTGCACAGAGATTTGCTAGGCTACCTTCCCTCTCTGATTAGGGGAGCCCCAGGCCCTGCCCTCTACTTTGGGGTCTCCCCCACCCCAGAACTTTGGTTTTGACATGGCTGAGGATCAGCGTTGGGCCCTGTCCCAAGCTGGAAGAACTGTTGGTGGCAAGTGTGTGAACTCTACTATCTTCAGCCCTGCCTCTTTATTCTCAAGGTCCTTGGGCTGTGAAGCAAGGCCTGGGACCTTGACGGGTGAGATTAGCACCGGAGGGGGTGGCTCCCTCCCGCTTTCTGTGGTAGAAGGCGAGCATGCTTCCTTTGCCCAGTGTCTGAGCTGTACTGCAGCCTGTAATTCCATCTTGGAGACCCTCACATGGACAGCGCCTGGACAGGGTCTGCCACAGAAGCAGCCTGGGCTGATGAAGAGTTGGGAGTCAGTAGGCCTGCGTTTGAATACAGGTTCTGCCTCTCAATTCACTGTGTGTCCTTTGGCAGGTTACTCAGCCCCTCTGGCATCAGCTGCCTCTTCTTAAAATGTGATAACCCTGCTTACCTCTAGGTGCTGCTGTGAAGTGAATTGGGCTGACTTGTATAAACATATAATACGGGCCTATTGTGTAAAGGCTGATAGGCCTCCTATTTGGATCTCCTGTGTGTCATCTCCTTTTATGCACCCACACCCAGCTGCTTAGCATTCACCCATTTATTCCCCAGGCACCCGTGTCCTGCCCTTCACCTAGAGCCTCAGTCAGGCTTTTCTTTCTTTCTTTTTTTTTTTTTTAGGCTTTTCTTTGGTCTCTCCAGACCCTCAGTCCTCTTCAGTCCTGCTGCCAGGGTCCTCCTCCAAGACCTTCTCTGAACCAGCTATCACCTTGGAAATGAACTGGCCAATCAAATTTCCCATCAGTTTGTGCATAACTGATAATATCCTATAGTTTAGCTCTCCCATGGGTATTTGTAGTTTAAAAGATTTTTTTTAAAACTCTGCTTTCCCCAACTTTGAGTCTGACACAGTAGATTCTCAGTAAAAGTTGGTTGATTGGATAAGTGAAAGGACCTGAGTGATGTCCTAATGGACTTTCAGTTGGGTGCTCATGCATCCAGCCTCTCTACAAACATTTATTTTGTGTGCCAGACATTGAGGATGTATTAGTGGATAAAAGAGCCACAGTGCTACCCCCACCCCCGACCCCCTGCCATGGGGCTTTTGGTGTAGTGGGGATAATCAGATAATAAGCAAACAAGCACATTTCTATTTATGAATTGTGATCAATTCCTTGACAGAAATATTATTTTAGATTCTGTGATATGGTATAACAGAAGATCCTAATTAAACTGAGGGGATCCTGCTCCCACTTAGGAGTAAGAATTTGGAAGACATTTCAGAGGAGCTAAACGGTCGGATGAGGAGTCAGGGCCAGACAGGAAAAATGTCCAAGCTTGCAGGCCTTCCTTGGCTCTGACTGTTCATCACAGGCCAAGGCCAAGGTCTGCATGGTGCCTGCATGAGCCTGCATGGTGCCCCTGCCTGCACGGAGCCTTCCCAGTTTACACCTCAGCTGAAGGCTGCAGGATTCTGGGGGTTAATACGCAAACTGCTGGTGCCACTTGTTACTGTTACCCAGAGACGGTGCCGCCGACTCCCCATGTCTCCCAGCTGCACATCCTGCCCTGGCCTGCCCGTGACCTGCCCAGCAGATGTCCTTGATGCTTCAGGGAAAGAACGAGTTGTCCTCCACCCCCCGGGTTTTTTTTTTTTAAGCGCTTGTCTGTCTGACATTGGATGCCTGGCTTTGATTGCTGGCCCAGATAGCCAGATTCTATTCAGAGATCAAACCTTTTCTTTCAAGCCAAATGCAGATGTTTTAGACTACAGACCCTTCCTTGCAAACCCATGCTCTCTTCACAGCCATCTTAGTGTTTAACAGGGACCACGGGCAGAGTTATCTCTCCCAGCCACCAGGGTCAAGCTGGCGGCCACGTTTGTACACACTTTTCCTTTTTTCTGCTCACCGGTCACAGCCTGTGGCCACATTTCCTCCACCGGGAGATCTGGGATCTTCTCTATCCTGGCTTGTGCCGCTTGCGGGCTGCTTTATGACAGCACCACAGACATTGTTGACCAGCTCCCTTCCTTAAGCCTTTGCTGGTCCTAATGCCTGAGGATATAAGAGCTTGGTACTTGAGAGCCAGGTCTGAGTTCCAGCCCTGTCTTGACCACTTACTTACCCCTTACCCCTAGACGTGGTAAAACAGGGTGACCATATAATTTATTGTCTCAACTGGAAGACTTCTGAGAGTGAATTGAGTGGGGAAGATGGGTATAAACCAGACTGTCACGGGAGGTGGGGAACCTGTTCAGCCTCAATTATCCACACAAGGGGCAGCAGCTCTCTAGGATCGGTTGTACTGGGGCTGGTCTGGTCTAGGCTAGTTCATGGGCAGTTCTCAGTTCCCTGTTGAGCAGAGAGGGGGCAGGAGCTTCTGGCTGATCTGACCCTGCTTCAGGAGCCAGCCTATAAGGCAGCATCCGGGGGAACTCCCCTAGCACCTCTTTCTGCTGAAAGGGGAGGAAATTGGAGGGAGTGAGCAGACGGACCCAGGCTGAGTTAATGGATATGCGGTGGAGATGGATTAAGGGAGACTCATGCTGCTGAGAAAGCCCGGAGGCCTGGCAGAGCCGAGAAGCTGGATGGCTCCAGGCCCTGCAGTGGGTCACTTCAGACAAGAAAAGCCTGTGACCTTTTCCACTTCCAGAGGGCAGCTGAAAGTCAGGTTGGAGGTCCAAAGCTGCCCTGGCCCACCCTTTAATGCACCGAGGCTCCTTGAGTGTCCTGTCCTGTGGAGTGACATCCCCAGGGCTGAGGGCAGGCTGGAGATGGACCCCTGTCTGGACTTCAACCTGCCCAGCCTCTGGGGGCTGTACCCAAGGCCCAGAGCTCACTTGGGCCCCTGGATTCCCAGGCGGGGCTGATCGAGCCTGATCCTGGGGAGTTATCAATGGTAGAAGCTGACACCCACGAGTGTAGGGGCCAGATGTTGGGGAGGGGGCAATAGGGCCAACAGAATTTCCCAAGGGTTCGGTCACTCCTCCAGGCAGCCCCATCTGCTTTCTCTTAGTCAGGTGGCATTTTAGAGCCAAAGAGCCACCTTTGAGAACTCTCAGAGATGAGGACACACGAGGAAATAAACCTAGGAGGATGAAACTTTGCTTACTCCTGCTCCTCCACAGAGCAAGCCCTCTGTCCTGCTTTGGCCATTTCTGAACGCATGGGGTTTGTTCCCATCTCTGTCTTATCACTGGCTATACCACCTGCCTAAAATGCCTGCCCCTTTTCTGTACATCGCTCAAGGCCCAACTTCAGGTCTGTCTCTCTGGGAAAACCTTTGTGCCTTTTCCAATCCAACAATGCCTTTTCACCTCAGAGTTCCTCCCATAATGTGTGCCCAAAGGACACCCCATCCCGACCCACAGCCTGTGTAGTCCCTCACCATTCTGCATGAAGCTCAGTCTCTTCTACTTGGCAGGAGCCTGCAGGGCCTACGCCACTTCCTCCCCAACGCACAGTGGTGAGCCAAGAGCAGACCCAGTGCTGGGTGCAGGTATGCAGGAAGCCTCGGCATCAGAGGGACCGCTGGCTGAGCTGTGGGCTGTCCTCAAATGGAGGTGGGGTGCTTCATGCAACCTGGGCCCCACAGCCTGGAGGAGCCAGATTGGTTTAATCTATTTGGCATTTGTCACTCAACCCAGCTGGCTGGCTCCTGAGGGTAGATAGCAAACACCAGCCCATCCCTCCCCACTGAAAACAGGAGTAAACGCACACTCCCCAGTTCTCCAGAGGGAGAACCAAGGCTTGCATTGCCCACCACTGTGGTGACAGTGACATCAAGCTGGCTAGCTGCTCTGGCCTTGAGATGGCGGTCAGATCACAGGGCCAGAGAGCAGCCTTGGAAAGTGATGCTCTGGTTTTTAGATTTTAGGGCTTCTTGGCACAATTCAAGGAAATTAGATTACCCCATAGAAGACAAATATATGCATAGTCTCATGATTGTCCTGTTTCTTTCCTAGCATTTGTCGGCTGCCTCTTATTCATTGCTATGATTTCTTTCCAAAAAACAATTAGATGTATTCCAAAATTCTAAGTAGGACCCCAAATGTCAAAGGATTGGGCTGTGCCATGTGCCAAGCCATGAGCCTGGGTCTGTGGTCATTTAATAGGCCATTCTTACCATGTCCATCAGGGGTAGTAGAGCCAGAGTGCAAAGGAGCTCCTGGTGTGAGCTCAGTGTGTTCACTGGAGGAGTACCCAGTGGCAGAGCTGTTCTTAGCAGGGCCCAGAAGCACTTTCTAGCTTGAGTTCTTGTGGGCTACCTGGAGCTCAGACCAGCTCAGACCAGTATCTTGATCTCTAAAATCCCCTCCTCTCATGAGAATGGTCACCTTTACAGCTTGCCTCAAGTGTCTAAATATACCAGGCAAGCTAGGAATCTTGGCCTGACCCATCTGGACACAGTCTTGTCTCTAGGCCTCATCGTATAGCAAGAGATGGTGGTGACGGGCATCTCCATTGGATAGGCCGGCCGAAGCGGAGGGTTTGTTCTGTCCATCTCTACTCCTGGTCCTTCTAGGAATGCCCCTGGAGTAGCCTTGCTTTCAGCACTCACACACCCCAGACTAATTAGAGGACCATTGTGGATTGCTTTTGGACCAGGGGGAGAAAAGCGCATTCCAGAGAACACATGCCACACTTGATATCAAAGTCTCTCCGGTGGAAGGTTACCTCGGGTAGGTTTCTGTTGCAGAGTTGAAGACATTTCACTCTGCAGTGTTGTTAAAAAGCTTCAAAAAATCCTCCTGTGGTATGTTTCTAATTTAAGATTAAAAAAATATTTCTATTGTGCCATATATAGAGTAACCTAAAACCCAATAAAAGCTCCGAATTAGGGGCAGACAGAATGGTTTGAATTAAGCTCAGGTAGAGGCAAGGACACTGTATCTGTCGGCTGGGGCTGCTGACTCTTGGGCCAAAATGCAGGTTCAAACTGGGAGACTGGGCCTGCCAATT
>NW_011494956.1:11962082-11968456 GCF_000754665.1 Bison bison bison | reverse complement strand
CAATTCTGGAGAGGAATCGCCTCTTCTGCCAGATTCCAGGGCTCTGGCCAGTGGCCCAGAGGGCTCTGATTCTATCGTCATCTGCCTCCAGTCCAGGAAGGGCCTGACTATTGCTTGTCACATCATCTTGGTTGTTTAGCAGGTTTCTCATTGAGGCTTAGTTTATTTGATTCATTGGTTATTTATTTATTATGTTTTTTTTTTTCTAGAGATACCTTCCAGGTTTTGCCTATCACCTCCCTTTGAGAAGCCTGTGTCTGTTCCCCTACGTATACAGTGATTGTGCTTTTTTCCTGAGCAGAGGCTAGATTTCCTTGTCTTAGTGTCCAGGGTTCCGTTCAGAGTCTGGAAAGCTGCACATGCTCAGCAAATGCATAGAGAATTAATAATGTTGAGTGAGCCAGTGAGTGAGAAGCCTGATTTTTGTTATTATAAACAATTCCACATGAAACATCTTTACATCTATATATTATATAGAGAGATGTTAATCATATTCCTCCTGCCCCCGTCACTTCTCACATCACATTCTCCACTTGCTCTGTTTGTGCCATGTGACCTAACCTTAAACACCTGCCCCATGCCAGCACCCCCTGGGGCCAGTTTATAGCTGATTGGATAAGGAAGATCACTTGACTCCAGAGGACTCAAATCATAGACTAGACTAAATTATTCAGATCCTCTCTTGAGATTTGAACTAAGATACAGAGAAAGGTATAACCGCAGACTCAAGAGCCGAGGCTAGATTCTGTGTGGCCATTATGGGGCCATGTGCAAGTGAGTGAGTGAGCAGAAAAAGCCGAGACAGACAGACAGACACAGACAGACTCTCACTGCCCCCAGCAATATAGTAGATATGACTTTAGTTCCTTTGAGGGCTGCTTATACTTTCTACCTGCAGATGCTGTGAGATGTCCCTGAATCCTTTCCCAAACCAAAACAAGAGTCCTTTCTCTTTGTACCATTTCCCATGATATAGGCGTCCTCCTCCCACTGTGCAGCCTCCCAGTGGGCAGGGTGATGCTGGGAGTTCTGACCTTCTCATGGGGCCAGAGCAGGTCCAGTGTGAGCCGGGGCAGGAGGAGGTTGGGAGTGATCTCCCCGACTCCTGTCCTGCTCCACCCCACCCAACTTTACAGATCAACGAGGGTGTCATTGTCCATTTCTCTCCGCTTGTCTCTGGGGCAAAGAAAGGTGTCCTATCCATGTACCCAGCCCATGCCAGAATTTGTCATTGATGGTTCTCCTCTGCCTATAGGCACCTCACTACCGTGAACATGGCCTCCAGCTTAGACCACTCCCCATGACCATGCCCACAGAATTGGAGTGATATTTGAAGTGACGTAGGACCACATAGACCTGGGTCCCTAGGATCCAAAGTCCTCTATGTTGGTGGCTTCAGGCCAGGTGAGTCCCCTAATCTTGAGGGTCCTCCCTGTGAGGTAGGCATCTCGGAACCTGACTCACAGCCCCTCATGCCATTTAGAAGAGACAGGAGGTAGGCAACGTGGCCAGCACCTCACAGGCCCTGCCACCCACCCAGCCTTCTCCTTCCACTCCAAAGGATGCATGTGTGACTCTGCCCTTCAGTGGATCTTGTACCCTTCTCTGGGCCAGCCAGTGCTGTTCTGGTGCTCTCTCACTGGACCCCTGCTTTGGTCTTGGCCTTTCTGTGGCTGGGGTCTGGGCCCAAAGAAGGTGGGAATATGGGGAGACAAGTGGACGGGAACTAGATGCAGGAGGCTGAATGGGTCCAGGAGGAACCCCAAAGGGAACTGTCCTGCCTCTTTGGAATGATGAGGGAACACTCGGAAGCGATCCTTCTGTTTTAGCGAAGTGTAAGAAATAGGAGAGTGGAGGATTTGAATGGAGCTCGGTCACTGGAGGAGAGGCTTGGCTGCAGCAGCTGCAGGTCTGGAGGCCAGGGGAAAGAGGAGGGATCAGGAGCCACTGGTAAATGGGTCCCTGGTGCCATCAGAGCTGGTCTCCACCTCAGCCCACATGCTCTAGGCTCAGAGACCCAGCATAGGGAAAGGCCGGGCCTTGGGTCATGCTGCTACTCTAGATACCATTTGGGGCTTCCTTCCTCACAGGCCAGGCCTTCATGCCTTCGCAGTAAGCTGAGTGGCTGGGTGCTCCCCCTGGGGCCATCTCCCTTGGCTGGGGCCTCATGGACGCCCTTGCATCTCCTGCTCAGCCCTAGTGGCATCCTGGGTTCCAGGGCCTCCTTGGTTCCAGGGCCTCCTTGTCCCCTCATCTCCCTACAAAAGTCTCCCATTATTGGTGTCTCCCAGCCTCTGGGAAAACCTGGGAAACTGCTCCACCCTCCCCCCTTGCTGAGAGGATCAGTAAGGCTCCTGCTCATCTCAGAGTCCCCTTACATGATCATTAACAATGTTTCTGTTGGTTACACTGCCTGGAACATCCAAACAAGATTGTTAAGGTACAGCCACTCTTCCTACAGATTCTAACACAATATTGGCAGGGGGATTTTTACAGAAACTCATGCTTGTGACCTGCGCTTTGTTTGTAAGCGATCACTAAACCATCTCTAGTCCATAATGTTTGGGTAACAAAAGGTGTATTAATATGTCTCTGGTCAATAAATTGCTAAAAAGAAGGAGTGGTCCTCTTGGCCAGGAGCCCATGTAAGATTTAATTATTTAAAATGTGACGTCCTACTCCTCGCAGAAGAGGAGTGGGGCAGAGTCCCCTGTGGTGGGGAGAGGGACAGTCCAGGTGTTCCTGGACCCTATAGGAGTGAGTCGTACTCTGGCCTCTAGCCGATGGCCTTCCCAACCACCCAGGGCCATGACCCTCCTGGGTGCTGCTGGGCACCATGGTGATAGCAGCCAGTCAGGAAGGAGTGGTGATTCTTCCATTATACAGAGGAGTCAACCGAGGTTCAGATGCAGGAAATGAAGCACCGGGGAATAACCAAGCCAGAGTCTGGTTAGAGCCTTGCCCACATTTGTTGGAAAAGTGTTTCAGAGCTGGAGACAGTGTGCTAGGGTAGAAGATCCTGTAGCGGGGCCCCAGGGGGCAGGACTTGACGGGCTGCGGGCATTTGGGTATGTAGGGCCAGGGGTCACTGAGCACCATGTGGGGGTGGCGAGCTGGGCGGAGAGAAGTCTCAAGGTGGACAGAGTCTCACGTTACAGCTTCCTTTGTACACTTCCCCATGAGACACAGCCCAGCCCTCAGGGCTCTGACCTCACGTCCATCTCTCTGGGGCTCCTTCTGGAACCTCTGAGGGCAGGACAGCCCCCGCTCCCACTAGATGGCACTGTTGCAGGTCCTTTCCACCCAGGAGTCCTTCAGGGTGCCTGTATGAGCATGCGCTCCAGTGAATACCTGAGCTGGAGTGTGTGTGTGTGTGTGTGTGTGTGTGTGTGTGTGTGTGTGTGTTGGGCATCCCTGGCTTGGGTCTTCCAATACCCCCAAGCCTCTGCTTTATGCCTCTGCTTCTCTGGAATGTTCCTTAGAATAGAAGTTATTACTTCTGATACATTTTTCAGGATTCCTGTGGGTCCGGGACGCGGGAACCTGACGTTAGGGAGTTCTAGGGTGACGAGGTCAGGTCCATTTCTCCTCAGGCCCACCCATCTGTGGACAGCTGGCGAGTTCTCCTGAAATCCACGTCCAGAGACAGTGCAGAGCCCTGATAGGCCCTGGGTGGACAGTACTGGGGGTTTGGATTGGGATAAACTTTCAGAAGCTTGAATGTTTCTAATGCAAATAAATGTTATCTTGTATATTAATAATATTTATTAATGCTAATGGTTGGTAGTAGGTATTGGAGTGTTATGTTGAGAAGGCTTCTGGGGCTGGATCTGCTTCAGGAAAGAAGGCGGTTTTAGGTCAATGATGCCTGCAGAGGCTTGGGGCAAGAGTAGCACTCATGACATATTTTTTCTTGATGTAAGTGGTCACTTATCTATGAAGATGCAGCTGTATGTCAATGAATCCTACATGTTTAGCACTTTAGAAATTATCCAACTCATTTTTTACATAGATGGGGAAGCTGAGGCATACACAGACATAATGAGTTGCCCAAAGACACATGGCTAGTGCAGAAAGAATGTGGGTCTTTGACCACCAGAGCCAGTGTCTTGCCGGTCACACTCTGCCTTTCCAGTTGACCCAGTTCTGTGTTCAAACAAAGTCCCCTATACCATATCAGCCTCTTTTATCTGGTGTTTTGGGGTTTTTAGACCTCATTGCCAAGAGAAAGCTCCAAGTTAGATCTCCTTTTCATGTCTTTGTTGTATTCCAGGTAGATTGTGGCCACAGAAGATTGTGGGGCTAAATGTGGGGGAAAAATCTTAAGAGAGAAGGAGTCCACATTTGCCTTTATTCACTTAGTATTATCATCTCAGGGTCCATCTTTTTTTTTCCCTCTGGGTCCATCTATGTTGCTGCAAATGGCATTATTTCATTTTTTATGGCTGCATAACATTCCCACATATATATAGTATATACCACATCTTTAACCATTCATCTGTTGATGTATTGGGGTTCCCAGGTGGCTCAGTGGTAAAGAATCCACCTGCCAATGCAGGAGACGCTGGAGATACTGGTTCAGTCCCTGGGTTGGGAAGATCCCCTGGAGGAGGAAATGGAAACCCATTCCAGTATTCTTGCCTGGGAAATCCCATGGATAGAAGAGCCTGGGGGGCTATAGTCCCTGGAGTTTCAAAGAGTCAGATATGACTGAGTGACTGGGTACTCACTGTTGATGTACACTTAGGTTGCTTCCATATCTTGGCTGATGTAAATAGTAGTGCTATGAACACTGGGGTGCATGCATCTTTTCAAATTAGAGTTATCATCTTTTCCAGACATATACCCAGGAGTAAGACTGGATCATATGGTAACTCTATTTTTAGTTTCTTAAGGATCTCTATACTGTTTTCCATAGTGGCTGCACCAGCTTATATTCCTACCAACTGTGCAGGAGTGTTCCTTTTTCTCCACATCCTCTCCAGCATTTTTTATTTGTAGACTTTTTAATGATGGCTATTCTGACAGTGTGAGGTGATGCTTCATTGTAGTTTTGATTTGTATTTCTCTAATAAGTAGTGATGTTAAGCATCTTTTCACATGCCTGTTGGCCATCTGTATGTCTCTTTTGAAGAAATGTCTATTTAGGTCTTCTGTCCATTTTTTGATTGAGTTTTTTTTTTATGTTGAATTGTATGAGATAATTGTATATTTTGGAAATTAAGCCCTTGTTGGTTGCATCATTTGCAATTGTTTCCTCCCATGACGTAGGTTGTCTTTTTGTTTTGTTAATTACACCTGCGTTATATATGTATATCCACCCCCTGTTGACATCTCTGAAGAATTATACAGTCCATCAAGGGTGATGGAGGTCTGGTCTCCAGCTTGGGTACCATGCAGAGATTGTCTTGCTTCGTGGAAGATTCTACCTTGGGCATCATTTTCTAAAACACATGTGTGCATGTGACATACACACGTGACACCCCCGACCCCACCAGGGTAAATTTAAAGCCCTAACTCACTGCAGGACACCTGTGATGAGTCCAGACAGTATATACAGTTGGAAATGGGTGCCCCAAGCCGGCCCTCCCTCACACTAATTTACACATGGCAACCTCCTTGAGGGCAGGCAGGTGGTTGATTAATCTCCCTGCCACTTACCGAGTGTACATTCTTAGACATGTGATTTGACTTCTCTGGCCTCAGCTTCTTCTGGAAAATGGGAATAATTATAGTGCCTGTCTCAAAGGATTATTGGGAGAGTTCAACAAGATAGAGTACCTAGCAGAGCCTGATTGCTTCCAATAGGACATTCTCAATACAAGTGACCCTTGAACAACATGGGGGACAGGGGCACTGAATATCCGTGCAGTCAAAAATGTAGGTATAATAAAACAAAAAGAACCATCACAGGGACTAACTGGCTTCTCTCCATCCTGGTCATTGGGAGTCTTAGGGAAACTCTTCTTTGTGAGGGGACTCCTCCTACAAACAAAAAGCTAGCAAATGAAGCAATATATTGACCCTCCACTGCTCAGGGAAGAGCTACGCTGTAACCAGGTGTCAGGAGGAACAGCCCCTCCCAGGAGCAGGCATGGTGTAGAGTCCCTGGACTACAAAGGGTCAAAAGCACATGAGATTTCTAGCCCTGAGATGTCCTTTTTCCAGAATATTCATCAGGCTTTCCGATTGGTGGCTGTGAGTCTGCTAAGATTTTCTAATGGGCACTGCCCTTCTGACTCTGGTATGCTCTTGTAAGGACTGACTGGCGCTTCTACAGGAATACGACCAGAGCCCTCTCAGCAGGAGAAGATGGCCTGAATAGCGGGGAAGAACTTTGGCTGTGGTGTTGGCTCTGGAGAATGGAGATGTCT
>NW_011494956.1:11959424-11961982 GCF_000754665.1 Bison bison bison | reverse complement strand
AACAACCTTGCCTGCACAGCCAAGCCCAGTGTCTCTGGTTCTCTGAGCCCAGTGAAGACTGGACAGGCCACACAGATGCCATGCCTTTGATCAAAGGCTCAACTGGGTCCCATCTGGTGGAGACCAGCACAGCCTACTAGTCTTCTGTCCCAGGGGGAGATCTACCCCCATAAGCTCAACTCTTGAGAGTTGGGTGTGGGAGCATGGGGAACTTTGAGAGCATAGAAGGGAGGCACCTCATGCCACCTGGGGATTCATAGAAGGACATTTGAGAGGAAGACAAAGAGACAGTTGTGGTCAGGTGAAGTTGTACATGTCTGAGTGTTTGCATCAGTGTCCTTTGCAAAGGCCCTGAAGCGAGAAAGAGCATGGCCCCATTAGAGCCCTGTGAGTGGCTCAATGTGGTGGGCTCCTGGAGTTGTGGAGAAGAGAGGCAGAGGGAGGCAGGACAGAGAGCAGCCTCTGAGGTGTGCAGGGCACAAGCCAATGGAATTTAGACCCCATTTATGGGCAGCGGTACTGGCAGCTGTAAGTTTTTGAGAGGGCATAGTGTGGAGTGAATGGGGTGATGCTGGGGGCCAGCAGCCATGAGGCAGCTGTGGTGGTCACTGAGAAGAGGACTGTGGCCACAGAGGCCTGGTTGAGGGGACAGAACTGGATGCCATGGATGGGGTATACAGGTGACCGACGGAGCATGTGCAGTGTGATAAGCAGTCAAGGCTGCTGGAGGCTGGGCCTCTAGCTTGGGGACCAGTTAAGGGATGATAGTGTTTTCTTGGCAGGGCCACTGACTTTTCAAGGTGGTTAGGCTCCTTTTCCCAGGGGCACCCGTCCTGCTCCCCCGAGTCCTCTTACTTTCATGGCTCATTTCATAAACATGAGCTTGACTCAGGTTGCAGGGTGCTGATGTCAGCTCCTTGGCATAGAGCCCCAAAATTGGTCTGGGCTTGGGGTCCTGATTCAGGGATGGATGATTTGGTATGTAGCACTGGGCAAGTTCAGTTGCCATGCCACGGCTCTGCCAGGGCACTTGGGCCACACAAAGGCTGCCCTTCCATGGCACTCAGAGCCCTTTCTTGCCCCCTGGCTCTGGCACCCCAAGAGCTGTTGCATCTTCCAGGAGGATGCTGGGTTCCTGCTGATTAGGCTGTTCTCAGAGATTTTTTTCTGAATTGTTACCTGGTGGTTGGAAAGTCTTGGGATTGGGGATTGCATGTCAGCAAAATTTACATGAAGCGCCTACTATGTGCCTGTCACTATGCTGGGTTCTGGGGCTTGGGGGCAGGGGAAGCTGCAGTGAGTTTAGAGTGAACTGGGAGAACAGCTCTCATGAAGGACACATTAGGAGACCTACAGGTGGCACCCAATTATTAGACATTGGTTTGGTTGGAAGCTTAGGGAAGGTACAGGGTAGTGTGGACTAGAGGGTTAAGGATGCCTCAGGTAGGAGGGGCACCTTGAGGCAAGTCTTGTCCAATGCTCATATGAAGGAAAGGAAGAGGGGGTGTTGTCCATGATGGGTGAGGGGCAGGAGACAAGGATTGGGCCAGGAATGATGGGTAGGGAGAGATAGGCTTTTGGAGTGAGTATATATATGTGTGGGTGTGTAAACTGCCAAAATCAGGTATTGTTTCTTTATATATTCTCCTAAGTCTGCATGCACGCTAAGTTGCTTCAGTCGTGTCCAACTCTTCGCGACCCCATGGACTGTAGCCCACCAGGCTCCTCTGTCCATGGGATCCTCCAAGCAAGAATACTGGAGTGGGTTGCCATTTCCTTCTCTGGGGGATCTTCATGACCCAGGGATTGAACCCATGTCTCCTGCATCTCCTTGATTGGCAGGCAAGTTCTTTACCACTAGCGCCACCTGGGAAGCCGTTCTGAAGTCTACTATGTACAAATTATACATTTCTGATTCTAAAGGAGTAGGGGTTGGGGGTACACTTTTCATTTTGAATCACAAGTTGAGGCAGGCGACTTTGGATCCCCAGGGATAGCTCTTCTTGTGAGCGTAGCTGGGGCATAGCTCTTCTCTAGAGATGGCAGCTGGGATGAAGGATGTGAAGGACTCCCAGGTCCATTGGGAGAGCTGCCTCCGCCAGCACATCTCCATCCGGGCTCGGTAACCTGACATTCTCCCCAAGGCCTCTCAGCCTGGGCCAGGAGAAACCCCGTCACCAAGGCAGCCTTCCAGGATCTGGGTATGGTTAGGGGCATGCACGGGGATCTCAGAGAGGGCTGAAATCATTGGATGGCCAGTCATGAAGACTGTCAGCAGGAAACTTCTCTCCAGCCCCAAGTCCACAAGTGGAAAGTGTACTGCCTAGGTGGTTGTGGATGGCAGTTGTGTCACAAGGCACGAGCGGGGTTGACACCTGGGGAGAGGCTAGGGGCTTGCTTGGCCCAGAGGAGTGGCAGGTGGGAGGAGAACAGGAGGGTCCTGGGTCACTTCTGAGATGTGACCCACCCTCTGCTGTTTCCTGAAGCCTGTCTCAGCTCCCGCCCAGCGTGAGGGTCTGTAGCCAGGGCCTGTGTAGCCGGATCCACCCAGAGCTGGG
>NW_011494956.1:11954407-11959311 GCF_000754665.1 Bison bison bison | reverse complement strand
GGCTCACGGGGCCTCAGAGGGAACCTGCTTCAGGAAGCAGGCCAGGGGGAGGCGGTGGCTTATCCAACTTGCCTCTTAGGTAACTTGATTCCTGGACATGAGACTTTTTTCCATTTGTCAAATTGGTTTTCTCCTCTGGTTCCAGAGTGAAGATAAGCCTGGCCCAGCTGTCAGCAGGGCACCAGGCTGCCCTTCTCCCTTGAGTGGCTCCACCTCCCTCTGGTCTCTGGAGTCCTGGGTCTCACCTGTGGGCTCCCTCTTCCTCACTCTGGCTGGTCATCTTCCTAAAGTAAACATGCACTGGGAAGCATGAGCTCCTTAACACTGCAGCTGGAGACCTGGCCCTGTCCACAGCTCATGTCTCACCACCTCTGAACTTTTGCTCAACCCATCTTATTGGCCTAGAAACTTCCCCTCACTCCTCTCTCTCCTCCTCCAGGAAGCTGTCCCTGATCTCTCCTCTGTGCTTCCCCAAGCATAAGGACGCACACTGCCTTGATCAGGACGTACTGGGGTTACCTGTCTGTTGTCTCCGTTCAGAGTGAGCACTTTAAGAATGGGGGCTTAGGAGGGGTTTTCTGAACCAGACCCATCATGACTGGGACCAAGGATGGTCAGGGGAAGCCCTCTGCAGCAGGGGATCGCTGAGCGATCTGAGGAGAGGAATGTTGTCCATCTCCGCCTTTGCCTCTCCTGGGACCCCTGGGCAGACCAGGTGACTGAAGGGCCAATAGACTCAAAGCACCCGCTAGCATGGGAAGGCAGATGGCAATGCCACTGGGCTTCCACATGGGGCACGTACCGTGTGCCAGCCCTGGTTTCCATCTCTAAGATGAGAGTGCCGTGAGGTAGGTAGTATAAAAACATCCCTCCAAAGAAGAAACTGAGATTCAGAGAGCTTAAGTGAGTTGCCAGAGTCCTGGGGACTTTTGGAACAGAGATTAGAATTCATATCAGTCTTGTCTCAGAGTCCATTTCTTTCCTGGCTCCACCCAGGGCTTTGCAAGTCTGGTCGGTGGGAACAAGCTCCCTCCAGAAAGGTCCATTCCAGCCTGAAGAGCATGTGCTGTTTGTGTCTTACCAGTGTTCCGTCAGGGTCCCTGGCACGAGCATCTGACAAGTCGTGTAAACTCTAACGGACGTGAGCCCTGACGTCAGGGCCGGCGCCTCTTCTGTTAGTGTTTGCTAATTGGTATTATCTCAGCAGTTGCTTTAGAAATCGACTTTGATGAAAAAAAATTTAACTACATAATGAATTACTCTCTGAGGAGCAGGCCGTTGTGTCATGGCTCAGCCACATGTGGGGCAGGGAGGAGGCTGAAGGGGAGTGTTTGGGATGAGTTGACATGCGTTCCCTGCAGTGCCTCTGCATTTTTCCGTGGTGACTGCAGGATGGGTTTGGGGACTTGACTGGCCTGCAGGGATAACACACAAGCGTATGGGCCACGGGAAAACATCTGCACTGTTTTGCTCCGAACGGACCAGAGAAAGTGGAGTGTGTAAGAAGCCTTGTTTTGAAACGTGTTTTCAAAATAAAGGGTTCCATAACAACCATGATTGCAGAAACAACTGCTGATGGGAATACCTTCCTGGAAAGCAGAGGCCTCTGTGAGAGTCAGGATTTAAAAGCCCAGGCCATGTTACAAAACAGGTTTGCAACTTAATGAATCTTAGCATTGCTCTTAGCATGTGATACACACACACCCACCCCCACACACAGAAACACTCACATATGTGAGTGCCTCCCTCAGGCTGTAGACTTTGTTGTTAGTTTCTCATGCTCTGCCCAGGGCCATGAAACCTTAGTTTCAAGGTCTGGGGCAACAAAGAACATTCAACTTCCAAGGTGAACTCCCCTTACTCCCCCATCCCCAAGTCCCTGGTCCAATCAGAGTGGCTGGAGGCAGCTCATTTTGCATTGGTTGCCTAGAGTTGAACTATATGTTCCTGCCCTCTGGCTGCATGATTGGACCAGAGTTTGAGGCTCAGCCAAAGACAGTCTCTCATAGGCTACCAAATGGTGTGTGGGATGGTCTTCTGCAGGATACTACCAATAGAGATTCAGGATTTGGCCACTGAGCCCAATCAGATCTTCTCCTCTGTGGGTATCAGAGAGGAAGGATAGACTCCAGCAGGCAAGCAGAGAAAAGGGAGTCAAGAGAGTCTTGGAAGCCCTGGGACAGCAGGATAGCAGGGACTATTGAGAGGATGGTTGGCTGGTAATAGCAGGAGACGGGAGATAACTGAGTCATGAGAATGTCAGATCCCTGGAGAAACACTGGCCTCCTGAAGGTAGTTCCTGCTCCTCACAGCTGAGCACTTGCATGTCTCCAAGTAGCCTTACTCAAACATGCATCCCTGGAGGTTTTTTGAACTTGTTTATCTTCTTGCTCACTAGTGGAGCCCAGCCACACAAGGGCCCACCTGCATTCTTGCTGGTGGAGATGGTTTTGTTGGGCACCACAGATGAGCAGAGAGAGAAGATCCTGCCAAGGAGAATCACCAGCCTTGGCATCATCTCCAACTCGCCCTTCATTGGGCTTTTGGGTGGAAGAGGATGGCCGAGAGACTCTTTGCTTCTGGTCAGAAAGAACTGGGTAAGGGGTGCTGTGCTGAGGCTGGGGGACTTTTGGCAACCCCAGGAGACCTGGCTTCCAGACCAGAAGAGTTTGCCACAGAGGTGGAAAGACACGGTTCTGTTTTGGGAAGCTGTTTGGAAGCTGTCTTGCGCATTTTTCTAATGCCGGTTCAACAGAACTCAAAACTGTTTCCCCTAACGCTTTCCTCCCTTCGTTTTTAAGTATCTCTGTGTACACGGAGAAAGACAGTGTGTGTGCTCCTGATTCATTTACCCTGAAATCATCACGTGTCTCCCTTGAGACATCCCATGTTTCAGAAACCTTTGGAGACATTTTAGCCTTTTCACCTCCTATTAAAACCTGCTTGTGCTAAAACAAATGGGTGGAGGGTTTCAACTAAGATGAGACATCCCTCCTTGCCTGGTCCCAGTGTGGCCAAGGTCAACCTCAGCAGTAGACGCATTCCTGGGAAGCATGGCCTAGGAGATATCAGTGCCTTGTGTGAAGACTGAAGGCTAAAAAGAACATCACTGGGATGTCACGTTGTGAATGATTGTCGAGGGTTGACTTGTATATGGCTTTCTTTAGCTGCAATATGTTGTCTTCTTTCTCCCTAGTCCAAGGTACTGGAGGCTCACGCCATGAATGCTGGCCCTGCACTCTGCCCTTAGCAGAGGCTCCAGAGATACCTGGGGGCCCATCCTTCCTGCCTTGTGGACAGCATCCTTCCTGCCTTCCTGTTAGGTAAGCTGATGGTGGTGGTACTTAAAATAACATGGATGTATATATTTCAGTGCTACTCTCTCAACTAGTCCCACCCTCTTCTTCCCCTGCTGTATCCACAACTCTGTTCTCTATGCCTGATGCTCTATTCCTGCCCTGCAAATTCAGGTTCATCAGCACCATTTCTCTAGATTCCATATATATGCATTAACATACAATACTTGTTTTTCTTTTTCTGACTTACTAGTAGCATTGAAATATATACATTACCATGTGTAAAATAGATAGCTGGTGGCAAGTTGTTGTATAACACAGGGAGCTCAGCCTTGTGCTCTGTGACAACCTAGAGGGATGGGATGGGAAGGGGTGGGATGGAGACTCAAGAGGGAGGGGATGTATACACACACACACACACACACGTATGGCTGCATCACACTGTTGTATGGCAGAAACCAACAACATTGTGAAGCAGTTACCCTCCAATTTAAAAAATAGCATGGATGTTGGGAAGTGGGTTGGGGTACAAATAAAATAGGACCAGCTATAGCTGACAGTTATTAAAACTGGGTGATCGGTACACAGGTATTCATCATATTATCTTTCTACTTTTGTTTTGAAATTTTTCATGATAAAAAGTAAGAAAAAATTATGGAAAATATATGCATGTGTAAAGTAATGTTTATGGCAGAGTTTCACTGGATATGATGTATAGTGAGCAGTGCTCAAGCTGATTTTAAGTCATATGCCAATGATCTTCATGACCCAGATAATCACGATGGTGTGATCACTGACCTAGAGCCAGATATCCTGGAATGTGAAGTCAAGTGGGCCTTAGAAAGCATCACTATGAACAAAGCTAGTGGAGGTGATGGAATTCCAGTGGAGCTATTCCAAATCCTGAAAGATGATGCTGTGAAAGTGCTGCCCTCAATATGACAGCAACTTTGGAAAACTCAGCAGTGGCCACAGGACTGGAAAAGGTCAGTTTTCATTCCAATCCCAAAGAAAGGCAATGCCAAAGAATGCTCAAACTACTGCACAATTGCACTCATCTCACACACTAGTAAAGTAATGATCAAAATTCTCCAAGCCAGGCTTCAGCAATATGTGAACCGTGAACTTCCTGATGTTCAAGCTGGTTTTAGAAAAGGCAGAGGAACCAGAGATCAAATTGCCAACATCCGCTGGATCATGGAAAAAGCAAGAGAGTTCCAGGAAAACATCTATTTCTGCTTTATTGACTATGCCAAGCCTTTGACTGTGTGGATCACAATAAACTGTGGAAAATTCTGAAAGAGATGGGAATACCAGACCACCTGATATGCCTCTTGAGAAATCTGTATGCAGGTCAGGAAGCAACAGTTAGAACTGGACATGGAACAACAGACTGGTTCCAAATAGGAAAAGGAGTTCGTCAAGGCTGTATATTGTTACCCTGTTTATTTAACTTATATGCAGAGTACATCCTGAGAAACGCTGGACTGGAAGAAACACAAACTGGAATCAAGATTACTGGGAGAAATATCAATAACCTCAGATATGCAGATGACACCACCCTTATGGCAGAAAGTGAAGAGGAACTAAAAAGCCTCTTGATGAAAG
>NW_011494956.1:11952842-11954307 GCF_000754665.1 Bison bison bison | reverse complement strand
TACAGATGGTGATTGCAGCCATGAAATTAAAAGACGCTTACTCCTTGGAAGGAAAGTTATGACCAACCTAGATAGCATATTGAAAAGCAGAGACATTACTTTGCCAACAAAGGTCTGTCTAGTCAAGGCTATGGTTTTTCCAGTGGTCATGTATGGATGTGAGAGTTGGACTGTGAAGAAGGCTGAGCACCAAAGAATCGATGCTTTTGAACTGTGGTGTTGGAGAAGACTCTTGAGAGTCCCTTGGACTGCAAGGAGATCCAACCAGTCCATTCTGAAGGAGATCAGCCCTGGGCTTTCTTTGCAAGGAATGATGCTAAAGCTGAAACTCCAGTACTTTGGCCACCTCATGCGAAGGGTTGACTCATTGGAAAAGACTCTGATGCTGGGAGGGATTGGGGGCAGGAGGAGAAGGGGACGACAGAGGATGAGATGGCTGGATGGCATCACTGACTCGATGGACGTGAGTCTGAGTGAACTCCGGGAGTTGGTGATAGACAGGGAGGCCTGGCGTGCTGCGATTCATGGGGTCGCAAAGAGTTGTACACGACTGAGCGACTGATCTTCTTGCCAATGATCTTTTAAATTTGAATAATAATGTATTTAAAATTTAATTAATAATTGCAAGTGATATGGGCTGTGATAGTGCAGAGTGTTTCCTTTTAAAATAAAGTTAAGGAGAAAAATCAAGTTGATTCGATGAAAGGAATTAAGAAGATAATGGGAGAGGATGAAACACGTGAATATGTCAGACATGATGGAGGTAGAAACTGAATTGCTGAAGTTTTGGAAATATCGTTAAAGCTATGAAGGGAAAGCGCTCATGTTTATTACTCTGAGTATATGCTGTTTTATGAGACCCTTTATCTGGAAGATTCAGTGTAAGGGGCATGACATAATTGGGCTTTTGAGACACACAGACCGTGTTTCGATTCTGACTTGGTCATGTAATGGCTCTGTGACATCTGGCAAATGGCTTTCCACCTCTGGTCCTTGTCTCCTCATCTGCAGAACTGGGATGTTACTGTACATCTTAAAGTGTCCCTGTGAGTGCCTGGGATATACCAGCTGCTTAATAAACAGCAGTGGACTTGAGAAAGAAGTAGAAAAAACAGGTGGAGCTGAGTCCACATCTGAGGTCTGGGCACCATCCTCACAGGTTCAGACCTTCATTCAAAACAACTTTACTCCTACTTTAGACACAGTTCTACTGGCATGTTTCTTGTTCATTTTGCTGTTTTCCTAGTCTGTGTGTCTACTGAGAAATGCACAGGAGATAGTTGGGGAACCCGTCGATGGACACAGTCAACATGTCATTAGCCACAGGACACATGTGTGACTCCTTGGCTTGTTCTGAAACTGTTAGAAGTTTAGCAGCTTTGTTGCTTGCAACAACTTCCACAAGTCAGGCCAAAATCGACTGCCTCTAATTCACTAATAACAATTGTTACTGAGAGTTTACTCT
>NW_011494956.1:11952570-11952742 GCF_000754665.1 Bison bison bison | reverse complement strand
TTCAGCCCTCCATATTCGTTGTCTGACTTAACTACCCTGATAGCCCTCCAAGGAAGGTGCTGCTGGTCCCCCATCACAGATGAAGAAGCTGAGGCTGCAAGGACGTGGTGACTTCCTGAGGGCACTGAAGCAAGCAGGTGGCTGAGGCAGGATAGAACGAGGTATGATGACA
>NW_011494956.1:11941794-11952470 GCF_000754665.1 Bison bison bison | reverse complement strand
GGTGTGATGACACCAAAGCCCGTGTTTTTTGTCATCAGCCCTCCCTTGGAGGAGTTCTGTGCAACTCTATAAACCCTGGCTCCTCAGGAAACGCACATCCCCCCACCCCCAGTGTGTGGACCTTGTCCTGGTGTGGTGGCATGAGGCCCTGGCAGCTCAGCTTGTGGGGACGGCTGCCTGGTAGTGAGGGTGCCAGTCTGTGTGTGCCTGCAGCCTGGTGGAGAGGTTGCTCTCCCCAGCCTGGAGACCTATTAGACATTTGCGCTTAAAAGCACAAGCTCTGCACATCTTCAGAGGAGAATTAATGACAAGCAGGCTTTGAACGTTTGCAAATTGTATTTTTAGGTCACAAGGACCTTCCCTTTTTGTGTGCGTTTGGGGTAGGGATGGAAAACATATGAACATGTGCCTCGTTTCTGCCACTTGTGCCCGGAATCCCAAAGATAATGCTTGTCTGAGCTTCATGGTAGTCTAACAGATCTTCAAACAATTTTCCATGAACCCAACAGTTCTCTGGAGATACTCATAGGCATTTATCATTTCCAAAGAGAAAAACAGTAGCCCATGATTTGGAAATAGTTAATATCCATTCACGGAATTCACAAAACTTCTAAATGGGACCATCTCCTGTACGGAAAAAAATATTACCATTTCCAGCAGTCACACTAGAAAATACTCAGCAACTGTGAAATTATGACCACAAGTAAAGGGGTAAATATGCCAGCATTTACATGTCCACATGTGTGTGGCCTTTTCAAAAGCACTTCCCCAGAGGGTTCTTCACTTATTCCAGAGATACTATCATTGCTCCATGCTTTGGGATATTTTGCCTTCAGAACAAAATACATGTTCATTCAGTGTCTCTAAGGCAATTCTTTGTTCTTAGGGGCAGATGTGACCTTTAGAAAATCCCCAAATCAATTCAAGCTCTGATCAATGGAATGTGTGTGTATAAATAATTGAAGATGTTATCAATTGCTGCAGTATTATTGCAGAGGAACCAAACAAATGCAGAAACCTCAGGGACCTGCAACTGTGAATGTAATTTAGCTTATGACTCTGCAGAGGTTTAGCTGATCTGGGCTGGGTTTGGCTGATCTTGGCTTGCTCATGTGTGCGTGGTCAGCTGATCTCAGTTGAGTTTCCTCTGATGTCTAGAGAGCCGCTGGATGATGACTAGTCTTTAACGGCCTCATCTGGAATACCTGGGGGCCCCGGCTCTGACTTGTCTTTCACGCTCCAGCAGGCTAGCTGGGGCACAGTCTCATGGTGATGGCAGAGGCATAAAGAGAAACAAACCTCAGTTTGTGAGTCCATTTCAGGCCTGTTCATCATTTCTGTCAACACCCCATTGGCCAAAGCAAGTCATAAGGCAAATGATACGGATATAAGGAGGAATGAAGACTGTGACTTTTTTTTTTGCCATCTATCATGGTGATTAAATTGGAACATATTTTTGTTCCAGAGGGAGTTGTGGCCTCAGAATCGTGACAATATTTTTTTTTCAACTTCTAAGGAGACTTTCTGGGCTTCTCAGGTGGCTCAGTGGTAAAGAATCGGCCTGCCAATGTAGGAGATGCAGGTTCTATCCCTGGGTCAGGAAGATCCCCTGGAGAAATAAATGGCAACCCACTCCCATATTCTTGCCTGGGAAGTCCCATGAGCAGAGGAGCCCGTTGGGCTACAGTCCATGGGGTGGCAAAGAGTCAGACACAACTTAGTGACTAAACAACAGCAACAAAGAGACTTTCTACCTTATTTATTTTTTAATTTTTTTTTCATGGATTCAAGATCTGACAGTGATCTTTTAGGTAGTCAGTGAACTGCCCCAGACAAGCATTCCAGACAGTTGCCTGAGGGGACAATTTCAAATGATCTATGACAACAGTGGCATCTTTAGGAGGAAGGTTTAGCCCTGAGGTGACTTCTGGGGAAGACAGTGCCCTTTTAGATGAAGAGATGAGCGTTTCACCTTGGGCTTGTTGGATTGAACTGAATTTGCATTGAAAATCTTGACTTGCAGTCCCCAAATGATAACCCAGCCTCTGGTGTATTAAAACATATTGCTTTTTATTTCTCTCTGCCACAGCCAGGCCCTCAACAGTGAAGACTTCATCTTTCAGTAACTCTTATTTCTTTGTCAGTATGAGGTTTCTAGACTGCAGCAGCTAGACCATATCTTTTTCCACTGGCTGCCCAATGGAGCCTGCAAAGAGTGAAATTACATAGGATTCACGATTAATTTGTCACCCATCTCCTGCACCCAGCTACATTTGCTGAGCATCCTTTGTGCTCTGTGTTTGTTCCAGGGTCTGGGCATGCAGAGAGACACAGGAGGAGGAAGGGAGAGGGAATGTGGATGGAGATAAAAGGCAGAGAAGCCTTTGTGGACCAGTGATGATGAAGTTCCATGAAACTTACAAGCACATGCAGCCTTCTGCACCTGAGGTTAAACACATACATACACACTCACAAACACACTCACACACATGTGCACACACACACAAAACAAAATGCCAGTGATAAGTAAGAGACAGTGCCTGCTTCCAGGAAGCTCAGAGACTAGTGGAGGAGACAAATGCACACACTATAAACTCTTGCACTAGTGAGTGACAAAGGACATGAAAGAGGGCTGTAAATTTCCGTGAAAGGTCAAAGGAAGGGCACCTATCCTTGCCTAGGGGAGGTCTAGGAGGGCTTCTCAGTGGAGGTGACATTTAAATTGAGTCTCTGAGGCCGACCAGGAGTTTACAGGCAGGAGTGTGGGCAGCACTGTTGGGATATGCAGCGTTGTGAGAAAGCAAGGCTCACTTAGGAAGGGGCAGAACCATGACCAAAAGGCAGGTTGGGATTTTGTGGGGAGGAGATAAAGAAGTGACAAGATCAGAAGGGAGGGGGACCATAGATTGGGATAGGAATCCAGTGAGGGATGGTGAGAACTGTCCCAGGCAGGGGAGGGTCACTGGGAATGGAGAGAAGGGAACTGATGGGGGAGGAACTGGGGAGGTGGTGGGAAAGGACTCAGGGACTGACCGAGGTGTGGGAGGGGTCAAGGTCAAGGCTGACACCTGGCTTTGGTTAACGGGGGAAGTAAAGAAGTCTTATGGACAAGAAGGCAGTGAAGGCCATTATGTGCCTTAATGTAATTAGAGCATGAGTCAGAAAGTGGGCATTGAGACAGGAGGACCTGGTTTGAATCCTGGTTTCACTAGTGTGTGCCTTTGGGTAAGTCACTTCACCTCTGTGAGGCTCAGTCTCCTCATCTACAAAATGGAGCTAAGACACAGTGGACTCTTGAGTGCCAAATGATGTGGTGGGTTTAAAGCTTCTGGCATGGTGCCTGGCCCATTTCAGATGCTCAAGTCAACCACGATAGGCAAGCAGGCAAGGGAAGAGCAACTTGGGGAAACAGGGCTTCCTACTGGCAACCATGGTCATAGCCGTGGGATCTCCCTTGAATGCCCTGAGCTGCACCCCAGCTTTGGCGCAGGTAAGGTGTGCCAAAGGCTGGCTGGGTGGAGAAGACAGGTCGGAGGAGTTTGGGGTGGATGTGTGACTCATGCTGGAGTAGACAGAAGCACGGGTGCTTCGTGGGCACAGATGGCAGAGTCTCCCGGGGTGCCTACACTTGAGTTGAACCTTAAAGACAGACCTGGATTTGGGGCTGGCTGCGGAGAGGGAGGGTGTTGGAGGGAGAGCAGTGATGGGAGTAGGGATCAGTGGTCTTAATGGCCAAGGCCAACCCCGTCCACGATCACTGACCTACTGCTGCCCTCTTTCTCCTGAAAACAGAAGCAAGAGTAGAATCAGAATTGGGTGAGATCCCCGGAGAACTCCTCTCTCCTGGGCAGGCTGCAGTGGGCACTATGAAAGGGACCCCTGGGCTGCTCTTAAACTCCACTCCAAAGCTTTTCTGAGGCTTGCTTCAGAGGGGAGCAGGGAGAAAAATGCAGGCTTGAAATGCTGGCTCTGCAGCTTACTGCCTCAGCAGCAGTAAAGCAAGTCGTCTTACCTCTCTGAATCTTAGTTTTTTCATCTCTAAAATGGGAACAGTAATAACTGCTTTCAGAGTTCTCTGAAAAGGTCATTACAGGAGTTTAATGAGGTCACGTGTGGAGGGTCAGTGGCGAGCTGGGTGCTCACTGTCTGGGGAACAGTGGAACTTGGACACTGTGGGAAAGGCATGCCCTGTCCTTTGGCAGGAGACAGTGGAGGGAGAGCACAGACAGTGTTAGAGGGGTGGGTGTCCGGGTGGGCGAGTGGCGTCCTTAGCCTGGATCTTCTGCAGGAAGGGGTTAGAGGAGGAGCTTCTGCTCACCCTCACAATGGACAGAGGGGAAGCACAGACTCATCTGCGCTCCCCACTCGGATTCAACTCAGAGAAGAGTGGGCTTTGGTATCCCTGTCTGAGTGGTGGCTGCTTAGGGATCCATTCAGGAAGTCCCATCCATCCTCAAAGTCAAGTTTGCAGTTATCTTGTGGTGGACGGAGCAAGGCCTCTGGTGCCAGGAGTTCACAGTGAGGGTGGGGCTTTTAGGGAATGGGGTGAGGAAAAACTTGGTACTATGGTGCCCCGCTCAGATCTCCTCTCCAGGGAGGACATCGCTATCTTCCAGCTGCTAGGAATATTGACTGATGGCTCACAGCCACCTCCCTCAGTGGGCCTTGTCCTCTGCAGAAAAGGGTCCCATTGAAGTGATAGCCCCTCTTAGGGACAGCCCATGGGCCAATGACTGGTGGGTGTGGGGGTGCTGAGGACCCACAAGCACGATCAGCCGAGGTCTCAGTTGCAAACTGTACTAAGGATCAGTTTCTCCCCCTGTCTCCTCCTGCCTTCCTTACTTCCTACTCCTGTCTCTCTCCGGAGCACCCATAGTAGAATTTCTGCATGTAGGTCTCTGTCTCGGAGTCTGTTTTTAGGGAGCCCAATCTAAGTTGGTATCCAGAATGGTCTTGAGAATCAGGGTTTAAGCTAAGATGACTTGCCAGCTGGTTGGCAATGAGAACCCAGCACAGATGGCCCGTGGTGCTGGAGAGGTGCGGTTGCTAAAACTTTTACCTCTGTGAACTGGGTGGGGATGCTGATGGGAGGCAATGCAGGCAGATATATTATCTGTGGCATTTAAGGAAGTAAGAGGGAAATGGTAACTATAGGATGAGGTGGATATTGCTGAGTATCACCAATTTGACAAGAAGAGATCATGGCTGGCACTGGATAATTAGTCACTAATTTAAGGCAAATGGGAAGGCAAGAGAGCCTCCTTGGCCTCTCTTTTTAAATTTTTTTTGCTGCACAGTGCATGTGAGATCCTAGTTCCCCAGCTAGAGTTTGAACCCGTGCCCCCTGAGGTAGAATTGCAGAGTCATCGTTGGCATCATTTAAGGAAACACTATAGTCTTATGCGGGCTTCCCTGGTGGCTCAGACGGTAAAGCATCTGGCTGTAGTGCCAGAGACCCGGGTTTGATCCCTGGGTTGGGAAGATCCCCTGGAAAAGGAAATGGCGACCCACTCCGGTACTCTTGCCTGGAAAATTCCATGGACTGAGGAGCCTGGTAGGCTACAGTCCAGGGGTTGCAAAGAGTCAGACATGACTGAGTGACTTCACTGTAGTCTTACGCAGCCAGAGGCCAGACAGAGCAGAAGACTAGGCTTAACTAAGAGTAGTAGAACCTCAGAGCTGACTTCTCAGCTCCAGAGAGCGCTACACAACTCGTCGAGGGCACTTGAGAGAGGGATGTCTGGGGAGATACTATTGAGGACCTTGAGCTCCCAAATCCCTCCCCACTGTTAAGAGACAGTTGTCCTCTCCCCACCTCCACTGCCTGTTGGAAGATCATGTGAAGGCCTCAAAGAAAATAAGGCAGGTGCTTTACAAAATGATGCCTAACTATCTTGGGATTTACCCCCAGTTCTCTTCCAGGCAACCAGACTAACAGCAAACATCAAATCCCAGAAGATGTGCCTGGGGAGGTACTGGGCCTGCTGCAGGGGGCAGAAACTGGCTTATCTGTTACATGAGTGGAAGGAGTTGGGAGGGTATATGTGGGATTGGGTCAAGGTGCTCTATCAAAGGAAGTGGCATGGAAAGCTAGATAGACAGGTGTTTAGTGATACAGAAACACAGGTAGGATTTAACATCCGGGCAAGAATCTCAGGAGAAATGTGCTAATATGCTCCTGGGATGGCTTCTGGAAACTTGGCAAAAGTGACGGTCCCCACAAAGTGAAGCAGACACGACAGACTGTGGAAAGAACCAAAAGGCATAGAGAATAGAGTGGATGTGCTGTATAAGGTTGGGAAAAGTTGGCTGTGTTCCACGAGGGCTGAGAGCGTCTATCGGGAAGGCATTGAGAGAGGCCCTGAGATCGTTGAAAAGATCGGTGGACCTGGGCTGGCATTAGTAAGAAATGCTGTTATATTGAGTTGGCCAAAAAATTCATTCAGATTATTCTGTAAGATGGTGTGAACTTTTTGGCCCAATAGTACTGGGCTTTCTGTAGCAATGGGGAATGATAGAATCCCAAATGCCAGAGGCCAAACACAGTGCTTAAATCTCAGGAGCAAGGGTGGGGCATGACTAAAGTCTGAGGAAGGTAGTGGAGCCCCACGTGCGTAATACTATGGAGATGGTCAAAGGACCTCAGTCTTCCTTACAAGACAGATGGACAGGCAACAAAGGGAGGCTAGGTTTTTATGAGGAAGGACCCTGAAACTCTGAAGCAACTGTCATCAGTAATAATAGCCCAGATCTTTTTCAAAGTTGCTTATGGTCATTTACTTAGGTAACCACACACAGGAGACAATACTCTGATAGTTCCAAAATATGAATGAAGCGTCAGACTTTTTACAGAGTCTGAGCTGACATTGACACCAGAACCAAAATGCTATCATGGCTTTCCTAGAAGGGGGGCATGTGAGGTCCATATAATAGATGGTTCCTGGTCCTGATGTAGCTCACAGGGGATCCCATGGACCCACAGGTCCACCTGATGGGCATTTCCCAAGGCCCTCCATGTGCAGTTGGAGTGGACTTGCTTGGTGGTCTGCAGAACCCTCACATCAGCTCCTTGTCCTGTGGGCTAAGAGCAATTGCAGTGAGCAAAGCTAAATGGTGGCTCTGAAACCACCTTCCTCCCGGCCGAGATGGTACCTAAAACACTCATGCCTCATCCGGGGAGGGCCACAGAGACTCATCAGTTCAGTTCAGTGCAGTCGATCAGTCTTGTCTGACAGTTTGCAGTCCCATGGACTGCAGCATGCCAGGCCTCCCTGTCCATCACCAGCTCCCGGAGCTTGTTCAAACTTGTGTCCGTTGAGTCGGTGATGCCATCCAACCATCTCATCCTCTGTCACCCCCTTCCCTTCACTCTTTCCCAGCATCAGGGTCTTTTCTAATAAGTCAGTTCTTTGCATCAGGTGGCCAAAGTATTGGAGTTTCAGCCTCAGCATCAGTCCTTCCAATGAATATTCAGGACTGATTTCCTTTAGGATTGACTGGTTTGATCTCCTTGCCATCCAAGGGACTCTCAAGAGTCTTCTCCAACACCACAGTTCAAAAGTATCAGTTCTTCAGTGCTCAGCTTTCTTTATAGTCCAACTCTCACATCCATACATGACTACTGGAAATGTATGACTCATTGCTACCCTCTAAGACCTAAAGGGTGTCGTGTTCCCTTTTCCTTCAGCAACCTGGCACCTGCAACCCCTTCTTGGATTCTGGTGGATGACTATGGACTATCCCATACTTAACCAATGGTGACTCTGACCTGGCCAGTTAGGCTGTCTACCTGGCCTATTGATGTTGCTCACCAGACTGGGTGATGTAAGCCTAACTCAGACACATCACAGAACAGCTGGACACTGTAGTCCTGAGGCAGGGACCACAGATACTCAGCAGAGGCACCTGGAAGATGTAATTCCAAAACATGCACCACGTGTATGCAGCAGACCATATCCAGTGCTCAGACACACAATAGAAAAGTCCAATCATTGTCAGTGAATCAGTTCCATTCCCAGCTTTTGCTTTCCCAATATGGGACAAAACCAACTCTGAGTTGGCTTTTGACAGAGTTTCCCTAATTCTCTTTCCTTGGACCTTATTCCCAATAGCTTACCTAGAATATCTGCTGAGTCAGGTTCCCTGTTTGGCAGTTAAGCCTTTTCAGTTAGCCATCAAGTTCTGGTCTTGATTAGCCTTATTTTAGCACCGAGATAGGGCCCTGTGCAGGTGCTGAACCAGATGTGCTCTCCTTGTTGAAGATCAGCACCGTCTTCAGCAGGTGATACATGATCATCAATCTGGCAATTGTGTTCTGGTCCATACCCTGGTGCCACAGATGGTAAAGAACCTGCCTGCAATGAGGGAGACCTGGGTTCAATCCTGGGTTAGGAAGATCCCCTGGAGAAGGGAATGGCAACCCACTCCAGTATTCTTGCCTGGAGAATCCCCATGGACAGAGGAGCCTGGGGAGCTACAGTCCATGGGGTCACAAAGAGTCAGACATGACTGAGCAACTAACCCTTTCACTTTTTCCATATATGTCATGAAGCAGGAGCAGGATAAGTTTAGATTCATGGGGGACGATAGGCAACAGTACACCCCAGAATGATGCTATTTCTCTTACTTTATGTTACAATATAGTATAAAGGGGACCTGGACTTTCTGGACGTTCCTCATTTCTTTATTTACTTTTGGCTGTACTGGGTCTTCACTGCTGCAATGGACTTTCTCTAGTTGCAGTGAGTGGGCTTCTCATTGTGGTGGCTTCTCTTGTTGTGGAGCACAGGCTTAGTTGCTTCTTATCATGTGGGATCTTCCCAGACCAGGTATAGAACCCGTGTCCTCTACATTGGCAGGTGGTTTCTTTACCACTGGTCCACCAGGGAAGTCTCTTTCTGGACATTCTGAAGAATGTCATATTTGTTCACTAGATTGATGACAATATGTTAATGAAACCAGATGATCAAGAAACGGCAGGTACATTGGAGGTGTTGTTAGGATGATGTGTATTCTCCATATGGTTGGAGACCAATCCTGTGAAGACACAGGAACTTCTGTATCTGTGAAATTCTTAAGGGTTCAGTGGTATCTTACCACTGAGAGCATGCTGGAATATTCTTTGCAAAGGACACTTACTGTATCCAGCAAAAGCAGCACAGTGCTTGGCGAGCTTCTGTGGCTTCTGGAAGTAGCATACAGTGCATTTGTGAAGACTAGCATGATCCACTTATGCAGGATAAAGAGAGTTGACAGATCTTAGGGGGGCAGAGCATGAAAGGGCTTTGTAGCAGGTCCAGGCTATGGGGCCAGTGGCCTGCCAGTTGGAACATTTGACCTGGTAGATTCTCTGGAGCTAGCAGCTGGGCAGCAGATGACAGAGGCTGGCCGATGCAAACATGGCCCAGTAATTCTGCCACTTGTTTGTTCAGTGCCTCTTTGGCAGAACCCTGAGCCTGACACAGCCATGAGCCAGGGTACCTGGCTTGGTAGGCAGGGCTCAGGTCTGATCCCAGATTCCACTCACCCTCTTATTTGGATACCCTTGAGAAGTACAGCGAAAGATGCTACTGTATCCTCTAAATGCAAAGTGCTCACAGCCCTCTGTTAGCTCTTCACAGCACCTCTGTAAGGGGGGTACAGCAAAGATCTGCATTCCCACTTAGCTAAGGAAATTGAGGCATAACTGACTTGTAACATACAGACGTTAAGAGTTTCATTAAGGATCATCTAGTGAGTTGTGCACCTACCTACTCACCAATTATTTACTGAGCAACTTTTGGAAGCAAGGGCTTCTTTGGTGGCTCAGATGGTAAAGAATCTGTGCACAATGCAGGAGACCTGGATTCTATCCCTGGGTTGGGAAGATCACCTGGAGAAGAGAATGGCAACCCACTCTAGTATTCTTGCCTGGAGAACTCCATGGACAGAGGAGCCTGGTGGGCTACAGTCCATGGGGTTGCAAAGAGTCAGACGTACTTGAGCTACTAACACTTACACTTTTTGGAAGCGATACTTCCAAATATACTTCCAAATAGTCGAATACCAGGTTATCCGGGCAAAGTAGACCCAGTCTGTGTTGTTGAGCTCAGTGTGGAATGGGTGTAGGAGGAAGGGAAGTTCAGTTCAGTTCAGTTCAGTTCAGTTGCTCAGTCATGTCCGACTCTTTGCAACCCCATGAATTGCACCACACCAGGCCTCCCTGTCCATCATCAACTCCCAGAGTTTACTCAAACTCACGTCCATTGAGTCGGTGATGCCACCCAGCCATCTCATCCTCTGTCGTCCCCTTCTCCTCCTGCCCCCAATCCCTCCCAGCATCAGAGTCTTTTCCAATGAGTCAACTCTTCGCATGAGGTGGCCAAAGTACTGGAGTTTCAGCTTTAGCATCATTCCTTCCAATGAACACCCAGGGCTGATCTCCTTTAAAATGGACTGGTTGGATCTCCCTGCAGCCCAAGGGACTCCCGAGAGTCTTCTCCAACACCACAGTTCAAAAGCATCAATTCTTCGTTGCTCAGCTTTCTTCACAGTCCAACTCTCACATCCATACATGACCACTGGAAAAACCATAGCCTTGACTAGACGGACCTTTATTGGCAAAGTAATGTCTCTGCTTTTGAATATGCTATCTAGGTTGGTCATAACTTTCCTTCCAAGGAGTAATCGTCTTTTCA
>NW_011494956.1:11936463-11941489 GCF_000754665.1 Bison bison bison | reverse complement strand
TTTATATTTCTCCCGGCAATCTTGATTCCAGCTTGTGTTTCTTCCAGCCCAGCATTTCTCATGATGTACTCTGCATATAAGTTAAATAAGCAGGGTGACAATATACAGCCTTGACGAACTCCTTTTCCTATTTGGAACCAGTCTGTTGTTCCATGTCCAGTTCTAACTGTTGCTTCCTGACCTACATATAGGTTTCTCAAGAGGCAGGTCAGGTGGTCTGGTATTCCCATCTCTTTCAGAATTTTCCACAGTGCTGGGAATAAATGAAAGCAGAGGTGTCAGTATAGGGTGCTGGGGGAACTTGGGAGTCGGGGGGAGTGGGGAGGAGTGGAGGGAGAGAGAGACGTAACGAGGGGCACTTGATGAGGTTCTGAGTGGCTGGAGCTGGGGTGGGGGATGCAGAAGGGGTTGTGAGGGAGGGCCTTCAAGCCCCAGAGCCCTTCCCTGTCAGATGCTCCTGCTCCGGACAGCTGGCAGCTGTCCCCAGAGCCACAGCCATGGGCGAGGCCCCAGGCCATTTCATTAGGGAGGTTTGTGTCCAGATTCATCCCCTAAGCCCTAGTAAGTCTCTTACTTAGTGCGGAAGCAGCAAATCAAGATGACATTTCGAAAGCAGTGGCCCAGCCTATTCCTGGAAGAGCAGCTAAATCCTCACCCATATTAAATACCTTCTCCTCAACAGCAGCGGCTGGGCCATTTAGGAAAATTAAAAGGAGAGAGACGAACGGAGGGTGGGGAGATTAAAGACAAGTGTAATAGTGTTTCCAGTCCTGTGGCAATTCAGAGACCTCACATATGGCCTTTTCACTTTATCCTTCTCTTGGCTTATTCAGAGGGTTGGTCATTAGGAAAGTGGTTTTGCAAGGAGGTGCTCGGGTTTCCAGCTCTCCGTCATTAGGCCAGCCAGGTACCAGGCTGAGGGCCGGCCCCAGACCATGTGTCCCACAGCACACGTGCTGGAGACTTTATATTGAAAAAATCACCTGTAGAGATATCTATGTTCTGTGCTGTGCTTAGTCGCTCATTCATGCCCGACTCATTGTGATCTCATGGACTGTAGCCCACCAGGCTCCTCTGCCCATGGGGGATTCTCTAGGCAAGAATACTGGAGTGGGTAGCCATGCCCTCCTCAGAGATATCTATAAGGCAGGAGAATTCAGGGTTTGTCTTTACTCAAGTAAAGCCAATGTCCAGCAAAGGAACTGGCTGACAAATGGAAAGATTTACCGTCACTGTTTATCACACCGTGCTAAATTAAAAGAACAGTGATGTGCCATTTTTAACACATTACATTAACACAGGTTAAGAAAAGAGAAAGCTTAAAGGGTACTGAGGATGAAAGGTGTGCTTGTGAATTGCTGCTGCAAGTTATAAATGGGACCAGCTTTCTAGAGAGCACTTATATCAAATGCATTAAGATTTTTCATAAGTATTAAGAATTTTAAAATGTGACAGTAGTTGGATTAATACTTCTATCTCCTAAGGAGATATCAGAAAGGTAGACAAAGAATTAGGCAGGAGTGTGTTCATTGCCATATAATCTTTAGCATTAGAAAAGAGAAACTTAAATGCCTAACATTAAAAGGTTACTAATTTCAAAAGTGGTATATTTGTAAAAAGAAATGGTAGTCAGTTGTTTTAAATGATCTTTATGAAAGATAGACTTATGGGAAAATGTTAAGTTAAAAAAGGATACAAAACACTTTATGTACCATGAGTTCTTTCAACTGTGTCTCTCACACCTCCATCATCATACACACATCCACACCATCAGTCTGTATTTATAGACCTTCATTTAACTGACCATTCAGTTGAACTGACGAGGTGGGTTAGCTCACATTCTCTATTTTTTCTATAAACAAAGGAGCTTATGCCCAGGGTACTGGGATAGATAGTGGTAAATCAGCTTCTCATTTCAGCTTCCCCCAGCTCTCCTGCATGCTTGCCAAGAGTTCATTGCTTGTTATTCTGTTAGTATTCTGCCAAATTAGATTTGAGAATACATTATTGAGGATTTCTACTTCTACATTCAAAAGTGTGCTTGGCTCGTTTTTCTCATTGGTGGAGGCAGATTTTGTAAAAAAGTTATATAGCTAACCTTGTAAAGAGAGCTGTGTTCTGATTGGATTAATGAAATTTCTAGCTTAAATGGTAGAAGTTGTCTGTAATGTTTTCTTATTGGACATATTTTTTATTTGGGATTCAACTTTTTCATAATTATAGAACCATTAGCATTTTTATTTCTTATATACATTTGAAAGTCGTGTTTTTAATAAGAATTTATCTATTTCAGTTAAACTTTCAAAATTTTGTCATAGAATTTATGATTTCCTCTCTCTTATTTTCCCTAATGTCTGTGATTCTGAAATTCATGTCCTCTTTTTCATTCCTAACATTGTTTTCAGTTCAGTTCAGTTCAGTTCAGTCGCTCAGTCGTGTCCAACTCTTTGCGACCTCATGAATTGCAGCATGCCAGGCCTCCCTGTCCATCACCAACTCTCAGAGTTCACCCAAACTCATGTGCATCAAGTCAGTGATGCCCTCCAGCCATCTCATCCTCTGTCGTCCCCTTCTCCTCCTGCCCTCAATCCCTCCCAGCATCACGGTATTTTCCAATGAGTCAACTCTTCGCATGAGGTGGCCAAAGTATTGGAGTTTCAGCCTCAGCATCAGTCCTTCCAATGAACACTCAGGACTGATCTCCTTTAGGATGGACTGGTTGGATCTCCTTGCAGTCCAAGGGACTCCTAAGACTCTTCTCCAACACCACAGTTCAAAAGCATCAATTCTTTGGCACTCAGCTTTCTTCACAGTCCAACTCTCACATCCATACATGACCACAGGAAAAACCATAGCCTTGACTAGATGGACCTTTATTGGCAAAGTAATGTCTCTGCTTTTGAATATGCTATCTAGGTTGGTCATAACTTTCCTTCCAAGGAGTAAGCGTCTTTTAATTTTCATGGCTGCAGTCACCATCTGCAGTGAGTTCAGAGCCCCCAAAATAAAGTCTGACACTGTTTCCCCATCTATTTCTCATGAAGTGATGGGACTGGATGCCATGATCTTAGTTTTCTGAATGTTGAGCTTTAAGCCAACTTTTTCACTCTTCCTCTTTCACTTTCATCAAGAGGCTTTTTAGTTCCTCTTTCCTTTCTGCCATAAGGGTGGTGTCATCTGCATATCTGAGGTTATTGATATTTCTCCCGGCAGTCTTGATTCCAGCTTGCGTTTCTTCCAGCCCAGCGTTACATCTCCTTAAAAACCAGAGCACTATCAATTTTAGCAGGCTTTTCAATAACCAAATCTGACTTTGTTGATCCTTTCTATTTTATGTTTGGTTTCTCTTTCATTCATTTCTACTCTTATCTTTAACACACAAGTTTTTCCTTCTGAATCTTGGGTTTATTTTAATGTTGCTATTGATGATGTTTTCATAATTTCTTGGAGTAGATGTTGTGCATTAATTTCAGTCTTTATATGTTTCTAAGGATATATTTCCCTATAATTGTATGTTTAATTGCCTTCCATAAGTTTTATTTTCAGTTCAAGATATTTTGTTTACTTTCCACTGTGGATTTTAGTTTGTCTAAAATAATATTACTTAATTTACAAATATATTTATCCTTTTCTAAGTTGATTCTTAGCTTAATTGCATTTCGTTAAAAAAAATTCAATTCTTTAAAAATTTTCAGACTTACTTTAAGCCTCAGTGTATACAATTTTTATATATATCTCATGGATACTTGAAAATAATGTGTATTCTGCAATGTTGGGCCCAGGATTTATAAAAGCACTGATTTCATAACTTGATTTTACTTCTGAGAAATCTCTCACAGTTGCTGTCACCTTTTGCTTCCATCTGTGTTAAAAGTTTACTCTGATAGGTCCTTAAGTAGCTTTCCTGGGTCACATAACTACTAAATGTGAGACAGACGTAGGTCTTTGAGTTCTAAGTCATTTCCTTGTTATTTCCCCCTTATTCTACCTTTCCCAAGACTTTGTTTGGTGGGAAGCTTTTTAGAGATTAAATAGGAGGTCTATAACCAAAGCATCTGTAGTCAAGTAAGTTTTGAAAATGCTGCCAAAGCAGAATGGTAAGAAAAGAAAGAGTGAATGAAAGGAATAAACAAAATTCTCAACATTTAAAGAGGATAGGATAATCATATGGTTTTTATTTTTCAATTTGTTAATGTGGTGTATTACATTGATTGATTTGCGGATATTGAAGAATCCTTGCATCCCTGGGATAAAGCCCACTTGATCATGGTGTATGATCTTTTTAATGTGTTGTTGGATTCTGATTGCTAGAATTTTGTTAAGGATTTTTGCATCTATGTTCATCAGTGGTATTGGCCTGTAGTTTTCTTTTTTTGTGGCATCTTTGTCAGGTTTTGGTATTAGGGTGATGGTGGCCTCATAGAATGAGTTTGGAAGTTTACCTTCCTCTGCAATTTTCTGGAAGAGTTTGAGCAGGATAGGTGTTAGCTCTTCTCTAAATTTTTGGTATAATTCAGCTGTGAAGCCGTCTGGACCGGGGCTTTTGTTTGCTGGAAGATTTTTGATTACAGTTTCAATTTCCATGCTTGTGATGGGTCTGTTAAGATTTTCTATTTCTTCCTGGTCCAGTTTTGGAAAGTTGTACTTTTCTAAGAATTTGTCCATTTCTTCCACGTTGTCCATTTTATTGGCATATAATTGTTGATAGTAGTCTCTTATGATCCTTTGTATTTCTGTGTTGTCTGTTGTGATCTCTCCATTTGGAATAAAATAGAAAGCCCAGAGATAAATCCACGCACATATGGACACCTTATCTTTGGCAAAGGAGGCAAGAATATACAATGGATTAAAGACAATCTCTTTAACAAGTGGTGCTGGGAAAACTGGTCAACCACTTGTAAAAGAATGAAACTGGACCACTTTCTAACACCATACACAAAAATAAACTCAAAATGGATTAAAGATCTAAACGTAAGACCAGAAACTATAAAACTCCTAGAGGAGAATATAGGCAAAACACTCTCCG
>NW_011494956.1:11936257-11936363 GCF_000754665.1 Bison bison bison | reverse complement strand
AAAACACTCTCCGACATACATCACAGCAGGATCCTCTATGACCCACCTCCCAGAATATTGGAAATAAAAGCAAAAATAAACAAATGGGACCTAATTAACCTTAAAA
>NW_011494956.1:11924949-11935687 GCF_000754665.1 Bison bison bison | reverse complement strand
ATAGAACAGTCTTATGGACTCTGTGGGAGAGGGAGAGGGTGGGAAGATTTGGGAGAATGGCAATGAAACATGTAAATATCATGTAGGAAACGAGTTGCCAGTCCAGGTTCGATGCACGATGCTGGATGCTTGGGGCTGGTGCACTGGGACGGCCCAGAGGGATGGTATGGGGAGGGAGGAGGGAGGAGGGTTCGGGATGGGGAACACATGTATACCTGTGGCGGATTCATTTTGATATTTGGCAAAACTAATACAATTATATAAAGTTTAAAAATAAAATAAAATTAGAAAAAAAAACCCAAAAAACAAATATCTGGGACTGTCCATCTTTTAACAATTTCACCATAACAAAGCCTTACTTTTGCTAATCTGATTGAATAAAAAATATTTCAGAGTTGTTTTAATTTGTACTTTGTATTTTTATGAGTAAAATTGAGCATCCTTTTGTATTTAGGGCCAGGTATATATTCTTTTATCTGAACACTTTCCGTTGCCCATTTTCCTGTTGGATTGATTGTTACTACTATTCTGTTAGTATTACTATTATTAATTTCTCAGAACTTCTTCTATATTGGAGAAATAAAGCCTTTGTCAACAACAACAAAAAAAAAAATAAAATAAAGAGGATAGGAGTGTATGTGTAGAATATCCAAAAAGAATCTGCAGATAAAACATTAGGCTTAATAAGAAAGTTTAGCTGGTCGTAAAGACAATGTTAAAAAAAAAATCAGTCCTATTTCTGTGTACCAGCAACAAACAGATAATAAAAACTACCACTTTAAACATATCAACAAATATAAAATACCTAAAACAAACCTAACAAAACATAGACAAAACTTCTATAGGGAAAGCTAGAAAATATTATTGAAAGAAAATAAAGAAGTAAAGAATAAAAACTAGAGACATACAATGTTCATGGATTGAAAGACTTAATCAGTTCTCACAGTGATATATGGACTCAATGCAGTCCCAACGAAGGTCCTAAGTGTTTTGTTTTTGTGGAGCTTTACAAGGTGATTCTGAAATTTATATGGAAATGTAAAAGGACAAGAGCAGCAAACACAATCTTATAGAAAGAAACAAGTATATAATACTTCCTGGACACTTATTAGGATCTGTGATAATAAGACAATGTTACTGGCACAAGGATAGACAGATATGGTGATGGAAGAGATTTTGAGAATCCAGAAAGAGATCATGCATATGTAGACACTGATTTATGATAAAAGTGATACTGCAGAGCAAGAAAGAATGGTGCTGGGGAAATTGGGTATCAAAAAAAGAAAGAAAGAAACTAGACCTTTACTTCATATCACACACAAAAATAAAATCTAGATGTGCTGTGTATCTAAATGATAAGTGTAAAACAAAGAAGCTTTGGGAAAATAAAATGGGACAATGTCTTCATGACTTTGAGGATAAGGAGAGTTTTCTATATGGCCCATAAAAATCACTAAACATTAAGGGAAAAACTACATTAAAATCAAGGACTTCAGTTCATCAAAAGATACTGTAAGAAACAGAATATTCTGTCAATGCAGTGACAGAACAGAAGATACCTGACATATAGCAAACATTCCATCTCTAAAACTGATAAAGGACTTCTACAAATCAACAAGAAAAAGACAAACAGCCTAGTAGGAACTGAACCAAGAACTTAAACTAGTACCCCTCAAATGTTGACATCCAAATGTCTGATACATGTATTAAAAGCTGGTCAGTTTCACTCATAATAAGGGAAATGGATATTTAAACCACAATTAGATAGTCAGTCAAAATAGCTAAAGTTAAGCCATCTGGCAACATCAGTCTTAGTGAGGATGTGGGACAATGGGAACTCTTTATATCACTCGAAAAGAGTGATGTATTGGTACAACCACTGAGGAAAAGAGTGAGGGATTATCCAGAGAATGCAAGATACTCAGCCTATGACCTAGAAGTTCCTTTCCCATAGATATCCAAAATAAACGTGTGCCTGTGTGTGACATTGTGATATAATAAATACCTATTTTGGTTTTCATCCTTGGTTCCTGACCAGAGCTCCTAAAACTTTTATGATTTCCTAATCCATAAAGGTATTAGAAGCATCTTTTGTTCTAACAGTTGGTCTTTGACCAAGTTCCTGATAACAGAGCTTCTAAGTCCTTGGCATTTCCTGGGTAATAGCAGCATGTTTTATTATAATGAGGTGACTCTTGTTGAGCTCCTGGATGGGACCTGGTTACCAGACAGACCAAATTGTGATTAGAAGCTTGGAACTTTCAGCTCTCCATCCCTCATCCATCCTCTGAGGAGGGGAGAGGGACTAGAGATTGAGTGAATAATCAGTCATGCCTGTGTGAGGAAGCTGCTATAAAAATCCATGGACAAGTCTCTTAATGGCTTTGGAGAGCTTCTGGGTTGGTGAACACATCTCTGTGCTGTGAGAGTGGGGCACTCCAGCACCAGTGAAACAGCACTTGTGCAGGCCACTTCTGGACCTTGCCCTATAAACCTTTCCATCTGGCTATTCATCTGTATCCTTTACAGTGTCCTTTATCATATGACACACTGGTTAACATAAGCATTTCCCTGAGTTCTATGAGCCATTAGAGCAAATTATTGAATCTGAGGAGGGGTTCCGGGGAACCTTTGATTTGCAGTCAAGTTGGAAGTGAGTGAGTGTAACCCACTTGGTGTCTAAAGTGGGGGCAGTCTTGTGGGACTGGGTCCTTAATCTATGGGACTGAATACTAACTCAAGGTAAGTAGGATTAGAATTGAATTGTAGGACGCTAAGCTGGTGTTGGAGAATTGGTTGGTGTGGGAAAAACCCCTGCATGTTGAGTGTCCAGAAATGTTCTATGACTGTGTAGAGAAAAAATAGTTTTTCCTTTCACTGTGCTCTACGATAGATGTAAGAATCCTTATAACAGCTGTGTATGGTAAATCCATATACTGGAATATTATAAAACAATGAAAAAGAATTAAGTTACACATAACAACCAATCAATTTAAAATATATAAGGCAGCCTTTAGAAGCCATACGGACTGTGTGAGTCTAAATATTTATAGTATTAGGGTGAAAGGGATGACTGTGATTGAAATGGCTACCCACTCCAGTATTCTTGCCTGGAGAATTCCGTGGACGAAGGAGCCTGGCAGGCTATGGGGTCGCACAAAGAGTTGGACACAACCGAGTGACTAACACTTCACTTTCATGTTTGGAAAGTCATCTGTGATGGCTTCTGGAGTCCAGGAGATGTTCACTTTTTTTTCACTTGGGTGAGGAGCACATAGATATTCTTTTTACAGTAATTTGTTAAGTCATACATTGATGCTTGGAGTATTTTCTGAATGTGTATTTTATTTAACAATAAAAATGTTTTAAAAGTCTCAGTGTTTTAGAAAATCCTGTTTGCTTGCCTGAGCCAGGTGGACTGTAGGAAGTAGGAGACTGGAGGTGGGGCCAAGAGATTTAGCACAAAATTGATCCTCACAATATCCCTCCAGGCTGGTTATCAACATGCCTATTTTATAGGTGAATTAACTAGTCTCAGAGAGGTTAGGTCATTTGCCTGAGTTCACACAGAGAGTCTGCAGCTGTACCACAATTAGAATCTAACCAAGGTCTGTACCTGTTCACAGTAACACAATAACACAAACTCCCCTGAAGCCTCCATTCACAAATACTCTCCTGTTTGTCAGCAGCAACCTTCAGTCGCCAGAGCTGTGATGACCGTAGCTGCCTCAGCCTCTGCGAGTGGCAGGTGGTCTGACAGTGCTGTTGTCTGCCACTGTTGCTCCTCTGGCATCTACCAGCTCTATCCCGCCCGACCCGGCTTGGCCCCAGCCTCCACTCTATGGCAGGGAGGAAGGGACCCCTCACCTCATCCCTCCTGGTTGACAGGCTCAGTGAGAGGCAGGTGCTGGTTTCTGATACTGAGGCCTCTTCCCAATCCTGTGAAGCCCCCTAATTTCCAGAGGCTCTTGTTTTGGAGCTCCAGGTTGGCCGTGTATTTATAAATAGCCCAGTGGCAGGTGGAGTCCTGCCAGCTGGTGGGGCCTGCCTGGCGCGGATTATACCTGTACTTGCAACAATGGTTTCCCACCCGGCAAAGCCCTTCACACAAACCCCTGCCCCTTGGCCCCTCTGTTTGTTTTGCTTTGCACGGACCTGAAATGGATACTTTCACGGGTCCCTGCAGCAGGACAGACAGCAGTCGGGACCTGTGGGGACAATGGCTGTGCCCACCTGTAGGTCATAGGTCAGGCTCGGCAGGGCAACCCTGTCAGTGCTTCAAAAGCTGAGGCCTCAGTCCTGTTGGGCTCCACCCTCGGATCAGTGGCTGCCTGGCCCACAGGTGCACCCGGCTATTCAAGTCCCTGTGACCAGGAGTGGGGGTGGTGCTGGGCTGTGTGTAGGCGGCTTACCTGGGATTACAGCCCAGTTGCAGGTGTCCACTCAATGCCAAGGAAGGGAGGCTGGACTGGGGCCTCCCATGCATAAAGCAGGATGGGGAGAGGCAGGGCACCTGGGTCTCCCCAGAAAGAACATCTGCTCAGAGGCTGTCCTGGTGTGGCATTTCACAGAACTGTTTGGCAATTCTTGGTCCGTGTTTTTTTGAGAACTTCTGGAAACTTTATAAATTTGAATATATATATGAATTTTTTATCTTATGAGTCAATGCTTATAAAGAGATTCTTTTAGAAAAAGCTGGAGGAGAGATGGAAGAGCTGCGTGTGTGTGTGTGTGTGTGTGTGTGTGTGTGTATGATGTGTTGAGAGGAGCTGGTGCTGAAAAAATAAATATAGAAGGTCAGTGGAGCTGTATCTTATTCAGGGTTTCACACAAGAATAATTAACTCCCTGTGCCCCAACTACATGCCTGGATCACTGGGGCACAGAGAACCTGCTGTTCATTCATTCACTCATTTGTTCATTCATTTTGCCAATGGACTGACCAACTAATAAACATTTCCTGATGGACTCTTATATTGCATCCCAGATTCTGGGCTGGGACTTAAGGATCCAAAAAAAAAAAAAAGACAGTTCCAGCCCTCAAGCCTTCTCAGTCCTGTGGCAGAGACAGAGATGTAAACGGACAACTGTAAGAAGCTATGAGATTTCTTTAGTGTTAGCAGGGTGTCTGGGGAGACGTCCCATAGAGCAGATCATAACTGAAGCAGGTTTTACAAAATGAAGAGCTTTCCAGAAAGCACAGGGGAGAAGGGAGCTGGAGGCAGAGGTGTACAGACTGGAGCATTTGGGGGAGATGTAGGCCCTGGCTAAGCGGGGGAGGGGACTAGGGGTGATAACGGGAAGGAGGGAGGCTGGGAACCTGTGTCTAGGGCTGACTGTGTAGGGTCTGCTAAGTAGCTTAGTACTTTAGAGTTTGGACCTTATCTTCAAGACAGATGAAAGCAGGGTTGGGTTTTAAGTACAGGAGTGACCTGTATAGATTTAGATGTGAAAGGCTCACTTGGGGAGAGCTAGGGAAAAGGACTGACTGCAAAAGGATTAAGAATTGTTGGAAAGCAGAAGTTTCCTGGGAATGACATGGTTTTAGACTCCTGAGTGAGGAGATAGGTGGCCGTAGGATCATCTGAGGGCCCTGAGGGCCAGACTTCCGGCCCAGATGAAGGCTGTGTCCTGGGGTAGGCAGGCCCTGGTAGGTATGTATCTACAGCTGAGATAGTCTGTAAGGACGAATGGGTGACCTGTTCCCTTGTGACAGCCTCGCCTGGACCTGCCTCTGGGGCCTTTAGGGCCTTGAGAAGCCCCATGGCACAGAGGGACCAGCCCATCCAGGCTTCCTGTTGTCTTTTCATTAATTGAACGTTAATTGAACGCATACTATATGCCAGGCCCTTTGCTAGACACTGGGGCCCTGAGATAAACAAGACAAACAGTTTCTTGTCCTGATGAACTGGCTGGCAGTCTAGTAGGAGATCTAGATAATTAAATAAGTGATAATGCTAGTACTGCCGTTGTGCTGTGCTCAGTTGTGTCTGACTCTGTGGGGCCCCATGGACTGCAGCCCACCAGGCTCCTCTGTCCATGGGGATTCTCAGGCAAGAATTCTAGAGTGGGTTGCCATGCCCTCCTCCAGAGGATCTTCCTGACTCAGGGGTCAAACCTGCATTTCCTGCATCTTCTGCCTTGGCAAGTGAATTCTTTACCATTGAGCCACCTGGGAAGCCGATGCTAATAGTAAAATATATTAAATGGTTACTACATACTAGGCACAGTTCTAAACACTTTGTTGACTACAAATTGGCGCTTGCCATCTACCTCTACAAGGATTAAATCACGTGCTGCTGTAGCTGCTGACCTTCAACACCCCCTGAAAGGAGTTCAAGTTAGAGAACAGGAATGAGGCACTCTGTGCTTGGGGAAAAACTTGCAGAACAGGTCTTCAGATAGATATTCAAGGGGTCAATTTTATGAGCCCAATTCATGCACCTTCTCATATCTAGAAAAGCACTAGATCTTTCATGGTGATGACTGCTCCTTGTGACTGTCAGAAATCTTCTGCAAAAAGTATGTGCTTGATTACATGTACTCCCCCTTCACCAAAATTGTGTATATACTGACCTTCCCTCCTACCTCTTTGGAATTTCTCAGAGACATCTGAAATGCTGTCTCCCAGGCTATAGTCCTCATTTTCCCCCAAATGAAACTTAATTCATAGCTCTCATGTTGCACATTCTTAAGGTCAGCAGCTTTAAAAGAATTAACTAGTTTAATCCTGATAATAACCCTTTGAGGTAAATACTATTATTATGCCCATTTTACAAATAAGATAACTAAGGCACAGAATAACTTTCCCACGTTCACCCAGCTTGTAGGTGACACAAGCTAAGATCTGAATCCAAATATGTCCTACCAGCACCTGTGGTCTTAACTGTTGTGTAATACTTCCATTTCCTTGGGAATCACTCCTGCATAAGCCTCCCCAGTGTTCCTCAACAGCTTCAAACTGATGCACAAATTCTTTAGCCTGCCCGTCCCCCCAAACCCTCCATGACCCAACTGTGCCTGGGATTTTGGCCTCACTCTGCTTCTCCTCACCCTCGGCCCTCCACCTCCCTGCTCATGGTTCCCTCTGCCTCTGTGCCGCTTCATACCACCCTGCCTTCATGCAGGCTCTTCTCTCAAGAGGGATTGAGAGGCAAGTAGATTCATCTTTCCAAATCCAAGTGTCCTGTCCCCTGAGGAGGCTGACCTGTCCAGGCAGCTAAATGATCCCTTCTGAGTACTAGTGAGGTTGGTTCATCCATCAGTGGTAGCCCATTCTTACAGACATTATATAGGCTTGATGTGCCTTGATCATCTCCACTAAGCTGTCAGCTTCTTGGAGGTGAGACAGTCTAACTCATCTCTACTTCCTCTATGGTTTTCAGGCAGCACATAATACTTAATACTGAATAATCACTGAAATAAATAAAATAACATTTTCTCTGTGTTTACTGGGTGCTCAAAAGAAATGGCCACTATATCCTCATGGACTAACACGCATATTAAATAACTGATGAATTCTGGCAACTTGTTCCACTGAGGACAATGGAGGCCTATGATCTTCTTGGGGAAAGTTTGCTCATCTTCAGATAAGATAACTGAGGCACAGAAACCTTTAGTTACTTTCCCTTGTCTGCATAGCTTATCCTCTACTCTTTGAAACATCTCCTGCTCCAAGATAGCCAGCAGTTGTGGGGCATATGGGAGGTGCTCAAAATTCAGAGGATAAATAAATCTATTCTCTTGGGGAATATAATTTTAAAATTGGAAATGTTAGAAAGCTCATTTGGGCAGAGATATTAAGGATGGGATGGCTGAGGCCTGACTGCCAAGGGGCTGGGAATTGCCACTTTGAACACCAGATAACAGAAAAGCAGAGGTTTCCTTGGGCACAAGTTAGGACTCTGGCTCTGGGAAGACTGAGAGCTCAGGGAGAGCATCCTGGGGAAGGTCCTCAGGTGACCTCTGATGTCAGGGAGGAGGAAGAGGGGCAGGAGGATGCTCAGAGCCCTTCTGGCTCTGGTTGGGCCATGCACCTGTAGTCTCTTTCCCATATTACTGGGGGCAGCAGACACAGTTTGTCATACCCATATCCCTTGACTTTTCCAATGTCAGCAGGCAAGCAGGGACCAGACTCAGTAGGACATTTTAGCTCAAGGATAAGGCTTTATGCTGACATGGAAACACTGGAAGGGTTTGGGGCAGAGAGGAATGGTTTGATGGGATTTGTGTGTTGCTGTGTGCATTCAGACTGTAGGGGTCACGGGTAGAGGGAGGGAGACCTTTTGGAGATAATTGCAATGATCCAGGGGAGCAACAGTATGTTAAACATCATACTTCATATGAAGTTCATATTGAACTTCAACATTATGTAGACTGTGAACTTCCAGATGTTCAAGGTGGATTTAGAAAAGGCAGGGGAACTGGAGATCAAATTGCCAACATCCGTTGGATCATCAAAAAAGCATGAGAGTTCCAGAAAAACATCTACTTCTACTTTATTGACTATGCCAAAGCCTTTGACTTTGTGGATCACAAAAAAACTGGAAAATTCTTAAAGAGATGGGAACCAGACCACCTGACCTGCCTCCTGAGAAATCTGTATGCAGGTCAAGAAGCAACAGTTAGAACTGGACATAGAAAAACAGACTGGTTCCAAATTGGGAAAGGAGTATGTCAAGACTATATATTGTCACCCTACTTATTTAACTTATATGCAGAGTAAATCATGCGAGATGCCAGACTGGATGAAGCACAAGCTGGAATCAAGATTGCCAGGAGAAATATCAATAACCTCAGATATGCAGATGACACCACCCTTATGGCAGAAAGTGAAGAGGAACTAAAGAGCCTTGTGATGAAAGTGAAAGAGGAGAGGGGAAAAGTTGGCTTAAAATGCAACATTCGAAAAACTAAGATCATGGCATCCAGTCCCATCACTTCATGGCAAATAGATGGGGAAACAATGGGAACAGTGAGAGACTTTATTTTTTTGGGCTCTGAACTCACTGCAGATGGTGACTGCAGCCATGAAATTAAAAGATGCTTGCTCCTTGGAAGAAAAGCCATGACAAACCTAGACAGCATATTAGAAAGTAGAGACATTACTTTGTTGACAAAGGTCTGTCTAGTCAAAGCTATGGTTTTTCCAGTGGTCATGTGTGGATGTGAGAGTTGGACTATAAAGAAAGCTGAGTGCCAAAGAATTTGTGCTTTTGAACTGTGGTATTGGAAAAGACTCTTGAGAGTCAGTCCCTTGGATGGCAAGGAGATCCAACCAGTCCATCCTAAAGGAAATCAGTCCTGAATATTCACTGGAAGACTGATGCTGAAGCTGAAACTCCAATAGTTTGGCCACCTAAAGTGAATAACTGACTGATTGGAAAAGACCCTGATGCTGGGAAAGATTGAAGTTAGGAGAAATGGGCGACAGAGGATGAGATGGTTGGATGATATCACCAACTCGATCGACATGAATTTGAGCAAGATCCGGGAGTTGGTGATGGACAGGGAGGCCTGGCATGCTGCAGTCATGTTAAAGAATATGCCTGCCAATGCAAGAAACGCAGGTTCTGTTCCTGGGTCAGGAAGATTCTCCTGGAGTAGAAAAGTGCAACCCACTCCAGTATTCTTGCTTGGAGAAGCCCCATGGACAGAGGAAGCTAGCAGGCTACAGTCCATGGGGTCGCAAAGAGTTGGACACCCCTGAGTGACTGAGCACTCACAAAATGCACTGGTAGACAATGCCAGTCTGAAGGACACTTTTTCCAGATTGGCTGCTGCTTTTGATGCAAATAGAGGTGTGATTCTATCCACATTGAAGCCCTTAAATTTCACTCCTATATTCAAGCTGTGACTTCTGAGAGATATCTGAAACAGATTAGAGAAATCTTTGAAAGTAACAGTGAAGTTGCTCAGTCGTGTCCGACTCTGCAACCCATGTACTGTAGCCCAACAGGCTCTTCCAACCATGGGATTCTCCAGGCAAGAATACTGGAGTGGGTTGCTGTTTCCTTCTCCAGGGGATCTTCCTGACCCAGGGATCAAACCTGGGTCTCCTGCACTGCAAGCTAACTCTTTACCATCTGAGCCACCAGGGAAGCCCCCAAAATACAACTTCTTCTACCCCAGGTGGTACTTGAAGCCACAATCCCTGGCTTAGGAGGCCTTATCCATTAGGCCACCGGGGCTGATACAGAAATCTTTTTAAGAGATCCTTAATTTGCTTTTTTTCATTTGTTTCTCATTATTGCTCTTCAGTTCAGTTCAGTTCAATTCAGTCGCTGAGTCATGTCCGACTCTGCGACCCCATGAATCGCAGCGTGCCAGGCCTCCCTGTCCATTACCAACTCCCGGATTCACTGAGACTCACGTCCATTGAATCAGTGATGCCATCCAGCCATCTCATCCTCTGACGTCGCCTTCTCCTCCTGCCCCCAGTCCCTCTCAGCATCAGAGTCTTTTCCAATGAGTCAGCTCTTCGCATGAGGTGGCCAAAGGAGTGGAGTTTCAGCTTTAGCATCATTCCTTCCAAAGAAATCCCAGGGCTGATCTCCTTCAGAATGGACTGGTTGGATCTCCTTGCAGTCCAAGGGATGTCAAGAGTCTTCTCCAACACCACAGTTCAAAAGCATCAATTCTTTGGCGCTCAGCTTTCTTCATAGTCCAACTCTCACTTCCATACATGACCACTGGAAAAACCATAGCCTTGACTAGACGGACCCTTGTTGGCAAAGTAA
>NW_011494956.1:11923826-11924849 GCF_000754665.1 Bison bison bison | reverse complement strand
CAGCATCAGGGTCTTTTCAAATGAGTCAGCTCTTTGCATGAGGTGGCCAAAGTATTGGAGTTTCAACTTCAACATCAGTCCTTCCAATGAAAACCCAGCACTGATCTCCTTTAGAATGGACTGGTTGGATCTCCTTGCAGTCCAAGGGACTCTCAAGAGTCTTCTCCAACACCACAGTTCAAAAGCATCAATTCTTTGGCGCTCAGCTTTCTTCATAGTCCAACTCTCACTTCCATACATGACCACTGGAAAAACCATAGCCTTGACTAGAAGGACCTTTGTTGGCAAAGCAATGTCTCTGCTTTTCAATATGCTATCTAGGTTGGTCATAACTTTGCTTCCAAGGAGTAAGTGTCTTTTAATTTCATGGCTGCAGTCACCATCTGCAGTGATTTTGGAGCCCCCCAAAATAAAGTCTGACACTGTTTCCACTGTTTCCCCATCTATTTCCCATGAAGTGATGGGACCAGATGCCATATTCTTTGTTTTCTGAATGTTGAGTTTTAAGCCAACTTTTTCACTCTCCTCTTTCACCTTCATCAAGAGGCTTTTTAGTTCTTCTTCACTTTCTGCCATAAGGGTGGTGTCATCTGCATATCTGAGGTAATGGATATTTCTCCCGGAAATCTTGATTCCAGCTTGTGCTTCTTCCAGCCCAGCATTTCTCATGATGTACTCTGCATAGAAGTTAAATAAGCAGGGTGACAATATACAGCCTTGATGTACTCCTTTTCCTATTTGGAACCAGTCTGTTGTTCCATGTCCAGTTCTAACTGTTGCTTCTTGACGTGCATATAGGTGTCTCAAGAGGCAGGTCAGGTGGTCTGGTATTCCCATCCTTTGAAGAATTTTCCACAGTTTATTGTGATCCACACAGTCAAAGGCTTTGGCATAGTCAATAAAGCAGAAATAGATGTTTTTCTGGAACTCTCTTGCTTTTTCGATGATCCAGCAGATGTTGGCAATTTGATCTCTGGTTCCTCTGCCTTTTCTAAAACCAGCTTGAACAACTGGAAGTTCACG
>NW_011494956.1:11921238-11922915 GCF_000754665.1 Bison bison bison | reverse complement strand
GTCTAGTGGTTTTCCCTACTTTCTTCAATTTCAGTCTGAATTTGGCAATAAGGAGTTCATGATCTGAGCCACAGTCAGCTCCTGGTCTTGTTTTTGCTGACTGTATAGAGCTTCTCCATCTTTGGTTGCAAAGAATATAATCAGTCTGATTTCGGTGTTGACTATCTGGTGATGTCCATGTGTAGAGTCTTCTCTTGTTTTGTTGGAAGAGGGTGTTTGTTATGACCAGTGCATTTTCTTGGCAAAACTCTATTAGTCTTTGCCCTGCTTCATTCCATATTCCAAGGCCAAATTTGCCTGTTACTCCAGGTGTTTCTTGACTTCCTACTTTTGCCTTCTAGTCCCCTATAATGAAAAAGACATCTTTTTTGGGTGTTAGTTCTAAAAGGTCTTGTAGGTCTTCATAGAACCGTTCAGCTTCAGCTTCTTCAGCATTACTGGTTGGGGCACAGACTTGGATTACTGTGATATTGAATGGTTTGCCTTGGAAATGAACAGAGATCATTTTGTTGTTTTTGAGATTGCATCCAAATACTGCATTTCAAACTCTTTTGTTGACCATGATGGCTACTCCATTTCTTCTGAGGGATTCCTGCCCACAATAGTAGATATAATGGTCATCTGAGTTAAATTCACCCATTCCAGTCCATTTTGGTTCTCTGATTCCTAGAATGTTGATGTTCACTCTTGCCATCTCTTGTTTGACCACTTCCAATTTGCCTTGATTCATGGACCTGACATCCCAGGTTCCTATGCAATATTGGTCTTTACAGCATTGGACAGTTCCTATGCATTATTGCTCTTAGTCAAGTCTTTTCTCTTTTAGGCTTTAAAATTATTTTGTGATTTTTTTCTTTGAAATTACATACTTGACTTTTTGAATGTCATGGCAGGGAGGTGGCTTTCGTCCATTATTTCATGTGCTCATCTGTAACTCCATTAAAATAAAACTCCCCTAAAATAAAACTCTCAACTCCCACTGTTCCCTGTTTTAGGGAGTTGCTGCTGCTGCTGCTGCTGCTAAGTCGCTTCAGTCATATCTGACTCTGTGTGACCCCATAGACGGCAGCTCACTAGACTCCTCAGTCCCTGGGATTCTCCAGGCAAGAATACTGGAGTGGGTTGCCATTTCCTTCTCCAATGCATGAAAGTGAAAAGTGAAAGTGAAGTCGCTCAGTCATGGACTGCAGCCTACCAGGCTCCTCCGTCCATGGGATTTTCCAGGCAAGAGTACTGGAGTGGGGTGCCATTGCCTTCTCTGGTTTTAGGGAGTTGCTGGCCACCAATTCACTAGACAGAGCTGGGGCGGAGCTCTGGCCCTGATAGCTGTCATGGTCATGTGGTGGACTGCAAGCTCAGCAGCACATTTGTCTTGACTCATTCTATTCAGAATTTGCCTTGATAGCTTCATAGTTTCACTGGTTACACATTTATGCTTCTGATGTCCTATTTTTAACCACAGTTCCATGTTCTATGTTGAAAACATAATTTGAAAATTACTATACTTTAAAAAGAGAAATGAAAAAAATAACCAACACCCCAGACCTTCTGGTCTCTCTGTGTTTGGGAAAAGTTTGCTGTGGTGGGAAGTGGAAAGATGCCCAGTGCTGTTGGTAAACAGAATATGTGATCAAGAGCAACAATAGCAGGCGGCTGAACAGATTTAGGAGGTTCATG
>NW_011494956.1:11918088-11921138 GCF_000754665.1 Bison bison bison | reverse complement strand
GGTTTTAAGTTTTTTCAAAGCATTTCAGAGAATTGTTGAGAAAACACATGCCCTGCCCGGCCTAGCCTGTGCTTGAGACTTCGGCCATGTCTGGTTTGCTGCAGCAGTGAACTTGGTCCACTTTAACTAGAAGGCATTGGCTTTCCAGGAGAAAGCTAGGCTAACCGAGAGAACCAAATTGTCCTGTGTCTCACTGCACATGCCACTTTTCTGTTATCTAGACTTTGGAAAAGATGACTTAAGCGCAGTAAAGTTTTTGAAAAAGAATACATGCTCACTGTTAAAATTCAATACAGAACTCTGTAAGGCAAAAAATGAAATTCCTCTCTCTCCTTATACATACTACTCTCATTCTCCCCACCACCTTTTCTCCTTAAGATTAACCACTATCAATAATTTACTATTTATTTACCCAGATCCTCTATCACTCCACTCTTTTTTAATGGTATACACAAACACGTGCAAATATGTCATTTTAACTTACAAAACAAATACAGGATCATATGATTTTGCAGCTTTCTTTTCTTTTTCTCAGCTATATGTCTTGGCAACTCTTTTTTATTGTCTGATTTGTATCGATGTACCAGAATTTAACAATTTTAAAAAACTCATTGACACTTGTTTCCAAGTTTTCACTATTACAGAAGAGTCCCCAGTGAACATCCTTTGTTTGCATGTCCTATGTACTTCTATGCATTCTTTCCCCCGCTATGGGGTAGAGTCCAAAAGTGGAATTGTGAGGTCATTGAGTTTGCAGATTTAAGAAACTGATATATGCACCAGATTGTCTTCCAAAATCATTGTATCTATTTATAGTCCCACCAACACAGAATGAGAACATCATTCTTCCCAAACCCTTGTCATCTGTAGTTATTGTCTGTCTTTAAAATCTTCCCAATCTGATAAGAGAAAAATGACATTTTATTGTTGTTTTAATTTGCGATGATCTGTTTATTCAGAAATCGAGTCTATTTTCATATATTTTTTAACAATGGTTCTCAACTGGGGCTGATTTTGGCCTCACACGACATTTGGTGATGTCTGGAGATGTTTTGACTCTTAAGACCCCGAGGTGTGAGGGCACGGGTACTATTGACATTTAGTATGTAGAAAGAATCACTGGCCTCAAATGTTAATAGTGCTGAGGTTTAGAAATCCTGCTTTATTAGTTACTTGTGTTTCTTCTGTGAATTACCTATTGATTATCTTTTTTTTGGTGAACTCTTTATGTTTTGGAGGTCTTAACCTTTTTTTTTTAGTATATATTTCCCCATCTGATATTTATATTTAATTCAATTTTTCATGTCATTTGCACCAGAGAATTTAAATTTTTTATGTAGAGAAATCTACTTGTTTTTGTCTTTAGGGCATCTTAATTTTGTCCCATGCTTGGAAAGTTTTCTTATCCAAAGTGTATATAAACATATGCCTATATTTTATTCTAGTATTTTCATAGTTTTATTCATTTCAATGTTTAGCTCTTTATGTGGAATTTATTTTTGTGTCAGTATGACAAAACTTTTAAGAACTTTCTAATTAAAAATAGTACACTTTCAAATCTATGAGTAAGCTTGATTGTATAGGAAGATCGTCGTGAAGTCGCTCAGTCGTGTCCAACTCTTCGTGACCCCATGGACTGTAGCCCACCAGGCTCCTCCATCCATGGAATTTTCTAGGCAAGAGTACTGGAGTGGGTTGTCATTTCCCAGGGGATCTTCCCAGGGGATCTTCCCAATCCAGGGATCAAACCCAGGTCTCCCTCATTGTGGGCATCAGTTCAGTTCAGTTCAGTTGCTCAGTCGTGTCCGACTCTTTGCAACCCCATGAATCACAGCACGCCAGGCCTCCCTGTCCATCACCAACTCCCGGAGTTCACTCAGACTCACATCCATCGAGTCAGTGATGCCATCCAGCCATCTCATCCTCTGTCATCCCCTTCTCCTCCTGCCCCCAATCCCTCCCAGCATCAGAGTCTTTTCCAACGAGTCAACTCTTCGCATGAGGTGGCCAAAGTACTGGAGTTTCAGCTTCAGCATCATTCCCTCCAAGGAAATCCCAGGGCTGATCTCCTTCAGAATGGACTGGTTGGATCTCCTTGCAGTCCAAGGGACTTTCAAGAATCTTCTCCAACACCACAGTTCAAAAGCATCAATTCTTCGGTGCTCAGCCTTCTTCACAGTCCAACTCTCACATCCATACATGACCACTGGAAAAACCATAGCCTTGACTAGATGGACCTTTATTGGCAAAGTAATGTCTCTGCTTTTCTTTTCTTTTTTTGCTCATCCATTCATCCACTGATGGACATGGCTTGTTTTCACATTTCAACAATTGTGAATAATGCTGGTATGGATACTTGCATACAGGTATCTGTGTCGGTCCCTGTTTTTATTTTATTTTATTTTTATTTTATTTTTTTATTGAACCTGGACTGGCATCTCGTTTCATACATGACATGTCTCTGCTTTTCAATATGCTATCTAGGTTGGTCATAACTTTCCTTCCAAGGAGTAAGCGTCTTTTAATTTCATGGCTGCAGTCACCATCTGCAGTGATTTTGGAGCCCCCCAAAATAAAGTCTGACACTGTTTCCACTGTTTCCCCATCTATTTCCCATGAAGTGATGGACCGGATGCCATGATCTTCGTTTTCTGAATGTTGAGCTTTAAGCCAACTTTTTCACTCTCCACTTTCACTTTCATCAAGAGGCTTCTGAGTTCCTCTTCACTTTCTGCCATAAGGGTGGTGTCATCTGCATATCTGAGGTTATTGATATTTCTCCCGGCAATCTTGATTCCAGCTTGTGTTTCTTCCAGTTCAGCGTTTCTCATGATGTGCTCTGCATATAAGTTAAATAAGCAGGGTGACAATATACAGCCTTGACGTACTCCTTTTCCTATTTGGAACCAGTCCGTTGTTCCATGTCCAGTTCTAACTGTTGCTTCCTGACCTGCATACAGATTTCTCAAGAGGCAGGTCAGGTGGTCTGGTATTCCCATCTCTTTCAGAATTTTCCACAGTTTATTGTGATCCACACAGTCAAAGGCTTT
>NW_011494956.1:11902755-11917988 GCF_000754665.1 Bison bison bison | reverse complement strand
TAGGTCCATACCATTTCTGTCCTTTCTCAAGCCTATCTTTGCATGAAATGTTCCCTTGGTATCTCTAATTTTCTTGAAGAGATCTCTGCTGCTGCTGCTGCTGCTAAGTTGCTTCCATCGTCTCCGACTCTAGTCTTTCCCATTCCCATTGTGGGCATATAGGAAGATAAACCATCGAAGATAAACCATTTATTTATCCAGTGGTCCCCTCTTAGTATGCCTTCAGAGGGGACAAGTGAAGCCCCAAGGAACAAATTTGAGCTTCCAATCAGTGCCTTCTAAGCCCTCTAGTATCTGTCTCCACACCTTCTTTCTGATTCCTTCCTAAGCTATCACCACCTTCAGAGAGCCTTCTAAGATTCTCCAACTTGCAAGGAAGCATTTTGCCTTTAATTTCTCAGAGCTCGTTATTAAGTGCTCCTATTGTGCCTAATTGTTTTGCTTTGTTAACATTATTTTTAAAGAAGCCTTTTCTATCCTACCAGCCAGCCAGCTTCTGGGGACAGTTTCTGTGCACCCCAGTTCAGTGTTCTGTCCACGATTGGTATTCAAAACATTTCTCCGAGTGAATGAGAACACACTGCCATCCTCAGAGTCTGGGGATCAGTGCGTGAGAAGTTGGCAGAGCATCTGTGTTTGGGTGTCAGGGGAATAGAGAGCCAGGATCCCTTTGCTGCTTCTTTGAGGGAAGGATGGGCTGGGAAGGGGACAGTGAGGAGCTGTAGCCAGTTTTGCCACTGACCCTCAGTATGGTTTTGGGAATTCCCTTCTCTGTTTCAGTTTCCTCCTCTGACAAGGGATTTTAGAGAAGGCAGATATAAACTCCATGAGAGCAGGAACTCTGTCTTTTCTTGATCTGCACAGTATCCCAGCCCCTTGCATGGTGTTTGACATTCACTCATCATTTGCTTGATGAAGGATGAATGGATGGACTTCCCTCTTGTGCCTTCATTCCTGGCCCCGTGGCCCTGCCAGGCATTGCTTTCCCCCTCTCATTTAGGATGTGGCTTTGTTGCTGTTGTTGTTGAGTATGGCTGCAGCAAACACTGGTGATCAGTTGGTGCTGTGCCAGCTCTGGGTTAGGGGTCTTTGAGCTCCTTTGGGGCCCTTCCTATGGGGCAGGGGTTGCTGTGTGTGTTCTGGTTTCTGCTCTTCCAAAGCTCAGAGGTGTGGGTTGGGCAGACAGTGTCTCCGGTGCCCCTGCAGGAGGGACCTGCTTTTCTTTATAAGTTTGGGTTTCTCATAAAATCAACCCACTGCAAGAGGCCCCTGAGTCTGGGCTTTTCTTAAGGAAATGGGAACAATTAATGGACTTATCTGATGAAAAGTAACACTGCTAATGATTTATTAATTATCATGAGACTTATCTTTCCGCTTCTTATTAATCAAAGATGTCCTGAAGCTCTGGGCCTCCACATGAGGGGAGCAGACCTAGACACAGCCGGGAGAGGGGGATGTGGACTGGAGCCAGGTGCCCCTAGCTTTCCTGATCCCACCCTGACCACTCCATCCTAGGGGTTAAGGCCCTTGGGATTTCGGACAAAGAGAGCTGAGAGGCGCAACAAAGGGGGTGCCATGTTGGATCACCTACTGTGTGCCAGCCATTGTGCATCATGCAGGGTTCTTCATAGCCATTCCTCACCCCACATCTACAAAGGGGGAATTACTCTTCATACTTCTTTAGATGAAGAAACTAAGGCCAAGTGGTGTTAAGGAGGTTGCCCAAGTTATATTGTTAGAAATGGTGGAGCTGGGATTTGAAGCAAGGTATGTCTGTCCCAGAGTGGATGCCTTTCAACTGGAGGGGCCTAAATGATAATAGAATGAGTCGGGGCAGCACACCCAGGCAGAGCTGAGCTGAGGGCCTAGCTCTCCACTGTATGCTCCAGGCCCACAAGAGTGAGGGTGAGGAGAGTGGGGCTCAGTTCTTTCCTCAGGCCTCAAGGCTCTTGCTGTCTCATCAGTGACACAGGATTCACGCCCAGGAAACGTGGGGAACCTGGGGGCAGGGCACCTGCATGGGTGAGCACTCTCACCAAGGGTACAAGGTTCCCCCTAGAAGGTTAGTGCTGGTGGCGGTGCTTCATGGGACAGGGCTGTGTTGGGGTCTTGCAGGTTGGGTGGGAGTCGCTAGGTGGGACTCCATGGGGAGGGCTTTCAGGCAAGGGGAACAGCTTGATGAAGGTGAGATGGGGTAGAAATGAGGGGATGGCAAAGAGGAACCCAGACTAACGGCCACTGGGGGAGGGAGGGAATCATGGGGAAGGTAGTCATAGGAGAAAGGGAGGAGGGACCATTACCAAGTTGGAGCCTAGGAGCTGGTGGCTCCTGCCCTCCATAACCCCTTTTTGTGAAGATAGCAGTAGATACCTTGAATGGTCAAACATGTGAGGGTATGAGTTTGTGTGTGTTTATGAGTAAACATGTATATTTATGTGAATTTGTGTTCCTATGTAAGATTCTATGCTGCTGCTGCTGAGTCGCTTCAGTCGTGTCCGACTCTGTGCGACATAGATGGCAACCCACCAGGCTCCCCTGTCCCTGGGATTCTCCAGGCAAGAACAGTGGAGTGGGTTGCATTTCCTTCTCCAGATTCTATGCAAACATTTAAATAACCACTTGGGTGGGGATGTTTTATGTGTCTGTGTGAGAGCACGCAAGTATTTGTGTGTTCGTGTGAATGTGTGTTTGTGTGAATGTATTTAAGCATTAGAGTGAGCTCTGGGAACGTGTGTGAGTGTATATGGATATGTTAGTGTGTCTGTCAGTCTTTGTTAAGTGTGAAGATGTGTTTGTAGGGTGCTGTGGGGCTTTAGCAGTATGAGTCCTTGTCTGGTGAGGCAGGAAGGGTAGGCCAGCTGCGGGCAGGCAGGCAGGAGGGTGAGACAGTTCTGCCGGTCCCTGGGAAGAAGGGCTGAGCGCCCTGCCCTTTCTGGCACTGAGCTTAGGTGCTGCTGTGGGCTGGGAGTGAGGGGAGGGCTGCTTGGTCAGGTGAGCCTCATATTCTGCCCGGAAACTAAGAGCCTCTGAAGTCTTGGCCTTTGCAGTGACTGGTGGACACCCTGGGGGACCCCAGGGAAGGAAGAGAGGCTAGCCTAGGGGCTCAGAGCCACCATCTTTTGGTGGAGCCCATCTTTGGGCTGTGACTCAAACCATCGCCCTCCCATCAGCCCTTGCTCCTCCGATGGCTCCAAGGCTGCCTCTTGTGTGGTCTGAGTAATTGCATGGCCTTTGTGGCAGAAGTGAGCTGCATAGTGTTGGTGGGACATGAGATCTATGCGGCGGTCCTGGTGCCAAGGCCCTGGGCAGGGAGGGTAGCCGTGGAACTGCATGTTGGGTGATGTCCCTACAGCCCACCTCAGTCTCCCAGGTCTGAGCAGTGGCTCCTGAGGTCACCTCTGTCAGCAGATCTCTGTCCCACATGGAGGTCCGCTGGGTCAAAGACCCACACAGCTGAATCCTGCTTTCTTAAGAACACCACTGCCTGTGATGACCAACTATCCAGAACATTTCCTGGGACTGTGTGTGTGTATCCTCCGTTGCCCAGCAGTGTCTGACTCTTTGCAACCCTGTGGACTATGGCCTGCCAGGCTCCTCTGTCTATGGAATTTTCCAGGTAAACCCCCTTTATTCAGCAGTGAACTTAAACTTCATGAGAGCCCATCTTGTGGAGAAATAGAAGGTGGGGTAGGAGAGGTGTTAGGAGTAGGAACATGGGGGCTCCCAGTGATCCCGGGCAGGCCCGCCTTCAGTTCCATTGAGGGCCCTCTTGTCCTTTCTTATCTCATCAGTCCTCCCTGCTGTCTAGGGGCCTGGGCCCCCACCCCCTGCATCCTCCTCTCAGCCAGCCTTGTTGACTCAGGATCTGGGTCTGCTCTGGTTGTTTGGTGTCCCACGCGGTGCCGTCCCGTGTCCACTGCAGCCCCCAGCTAGGTCGGGTCCCCTGCTCTCCCCTGCCCCGTCTGCTCCTGGCCCAGGGGTGGGAGTAGAAAGGGCTGCCGCCCGCCTGCATCCGGGTGGGCCTGGCTCTCTTCAAGCAGTTGGGCTCCAGCTGCAAACTCCCAAACACATACTTTGGGAGGTCAGCCTGGCCCGCGGCTGGGGCATTCCATTATTTTGGTGACACATCTTTGAACATGCTGCAATTCCTGCAGCCCCAGCTCAGGCCCCATCCCAGGCACAGAGCTGTCTAGATACTAGGGGAGCGCTGGAGGAGTGCTCAGCCCTAGGCTGGTTCCTCAGTGGAAAGAGAAGGTGCTGAGGCATAGGGACTGTCCCCTGAAGCCCCTGGCACCCTCATTTGGCATAAGCACTGTCCTTGGCTCTTTTTTCCAATGCAGATTCCTTGGGAGAGTAACAGATGAGGGTGACATGTGAAATTCTCAATATCAGAGCATGAGAAGAATTTTCTGTCATTTCCTCCAACTGTGGGAAGATGAGGGAGCCCTAGAAAGGAAGAGACTAGTAGGCCTACTCTATGGTTTTCATTTTTCCATAACACAACCATATTTTTACTTCTGATTCCAACAGACTTATTTATAAAAGGTCCTTCCCAGATGGTCTATTATGAAGTATTGAAAATGGCACCCTAGATAGGGTGACCAGGGAAAGGATAGATACGTTTGTTTTTAAGCCTTATCTGGCTATTACTTGCTGGATGGCAATCAACAAAGTCCTTAACCTCTCTGAGCCCTAGTTCCTCAAGCTACCATATCACCATTGCCAAGACCCCTCCTGTCTGTGCCTTGGGGCCCTTGGATGCCACCTGTTAGCACACATGAACCTAGGGCACCTTGCTTCTTATGGATGGGGAACCCTTCTGCCTTCTGGGCCGGAGAGAAGGCATGCTGCCTGAAGAGTGCAAGAAGGCTGATGTGAGAATGGTGGTGACCACCAGCCCCTTCCACAAGCCCCTGGCCAGACTGGCTGCTCTGGTGTCCATGGGATGTGCAGAGCTGGGGCTGGTTGGGAAGCAGCTCTTACCCTGAAAACTCATCATTTTTGTATAATAGAAGTGCTAGAATTCCAGAGATGACTCACTATGGTGGAGATGGTTGCTTTCTTCTTTTGAGCAAAAGGAACACATTTATTAAACACCTTCTATCTTCTGGGTCTTTCTACACTCATTGCATTCTTCACCAAACAGATATTTGTATTTTAATTCATGAGTGAGAAAGTTGAGGCCCAGAGAAGTTAAATGTATGATTTGCCTGGCATTATCTGAGAAGACATTGGCTGGAATAGGGTCTGAACCCAGGTCTGCCTCACTTTATCCCTTGTTGCTTCTTTGGGACTATCTGATAGCCTGTCAAGCTGTCATTTGAGAAGAAATGGGGAAATCTGTCTTCTTCCATGTTGTCTGTGCTTGCTTTACCCAAGTTTTGCGAGTACCCTCTGTGGTGCCTTTTCTCCCCCAGCATGGTAGATCTGAGGCTTCCCTGGGGCCCTCTGGTCTGGGAGGGTATTGAACAGCTTCTTCCCATGAGGGAATCAGAGGTAGATGATGTCACTCCTGCCCGGCAGGGTAGCATTTTAAAAGAAAAGTCTGAAGAAGGGTGCAATGCTTAATCTAGTAGAAAGATATCTTATTGGTGGAACTTTAGGCAGCAGGAAAGGTAGAAGAGATTAATTTGGACATGTGACTTACCCAGGCTCTCAGATGACACCAAAGCATTCCACCTTCATGGAAAGCTTAGTCTATTCCTGAGTGTGGGCTGGCCTCCTTTGGCTGAGTTTCAGGAAGCTTCTTTTCACTGTTTCTCCCCTGCCTAGAGTTCTCATTCACACGCACAATTCATAGTCAGAGTTAGCAAATCAAAAAAGGACATGGAGAAGTTAAATATGCACAAGTCATAATTTATGTGGAAAGCTGGGTCCTAGCCCTGGCTGAGATCCTGCTGGCCCTGGGGAATGCTCCTTCCCCACTCTGGGCTTTAGTATCTTCATGTGTAAAACACAGGGGTTGGGTCAGTCATGACAATCTTGTTGGCAAATGACAATGTCCAGCCAAATTGGCCTGGAGAAGGAAATTGCAGTCACTGATGTAAATGACAAATCAAGGGCAGTCTGGCTTCGTGCATGGATGGATCAGGGGTTCACACATGTGATCAGGTCTCACTCCATCTCTGTGTCTGCTTTCCTCTGACTGCCTATCCTTTTAGAAGACCTAATAGGAAGAGAGCAACTCTCCCTATCCTATCCCTATGGCAGAAGTCTTGGGAGTATCTCCAGTTTACCCTTCTATGATCACCTTCTTTCTCTGAACCAATCACTGTGGTCAAGAGTGAAACATAATGATTGGCCAGGCCTGGGTCATGTGCCTTCTGATTGGCTGGGCAGTGGGGGCTATGGAGACATGCTCCTTTGCAACCAGGTGGAGGGAGGAAGGGCTGTGAGCAGACCTAGGTTAGGCAGCCCAACGACTGGCACCCACCACTGCTAGGTTAGTGGTTTTGCATCTCTGTTCTGGGATGCCCAGACCTCTGAGGAGCAACTTCAGGAATATCTGTAAGCAATAAAGGATTTTCCAAAAGTCAATAAGGATTTAAATGATCTGAGGAACTTTTGGTTCCTTTAATATTAGGATTTCACCTAAGTTTTCATTTTGGTAATTTTAAAAAATTTTGCTGATTTTAAATAGAAGCTTGGAAACTATTGGACAAGATTATGGCTAAGGTTTCTGTTTAGAATATTCTAATGGATTATGCCAGAGTGAACACTTTTCTTCAATGAGGGGCACGTTTAAATAGTGAATCTTCAACCCTGCTTTTCCCATTGTCTTGACTCTGGCTTGTCCTTCTTCTCCTAAGTGATCCTGCTGGCTTTCATGTCTCTGTCAAGATAGACCCAAGCCTGCCCTCCCTCACCCTCATGGACCCACCTGCTTCATGCTTTGCAAATATTCTTACAGATGCAAAAGAAATACCCCTTTTAGTATAAGCACAAACCGGGTACTGGTTCTTGCCTTCACATGGCCTGATAAATAAGTTACTTGGGGATGTAGGTATTGGGTTGGCCAAAAAGTTCATTTGGGTTTTTCCATAAGATGTTATGGAAAACTTGAACCAATTTTTTTGCCAACCCAATACTTTGCAAATGCCATTTTCTGGTCTGAATGACATGGGGCCAAAAGAAAGGAGCTCTGAGGGGTGGGCTGCTCCTAACATTTGGAAGCCTATGGTCAGAGTACAAATGGTGGTCCTTCTTCCACATGTCTTTATGTTTATAAGTTATAAATCAAGCTAACAAAGTTAAATAAAGTATGTTTCTCTCCTCTGCCTTGACAATTGCCCCTTTGTAATGATCCAGAAGGCTAGATTTAAATTTAGAACTTTCAGATTCCTTAGAATTCTGCATTGGAATGCAGCAGCCTAGGGCAAGCCAGCCCGCACCCACAGCCCACCCCTCTTCTCTTCCCACCCTTGCTTGGCCTTGCTCTGTGACTGGCCTTGCATACAGTCTTGTGGACCTTCCAGAGTCCAGGTGTCCAGGTTCTGTGGACACCTTCACACAGCCACACTTGATCATCTCATGGGCCAAGAGGTATACAGACCAGAGGCTCATTTTACTGTTGGAGGACAGAACCAGGGAAAACCCTTACTCAGACCCTGCAAGGAGGCTCAGAGAATTCTAGAGTCTTAGGGGCCCAAAGTGTATTCTGGAAGGGAGTCACGTGTGGGACATCATGGCGTATTGAACCTGTGGACCCCTCACTCAGGGAGCAGGGCTGCTATCAGAGAAGGGTCAGAGCAGTGCCATCTGAATTAGGGGGTGGGGCCCAGGGCAGGAGGCCCCCCTTGCCTGAGTCTAAGAGCAGTCTGTTCACGTGGGTGGATGGACTTGGGGTGACAGAGCCGAGACCCTCAGAAAGCAGAGACTCTGACTGGGAGATCCAGAAACTGTGGTGACTGTCAGTTTTGGGGGTTGACCCCCAAACTGGTCATCAGCATTACCATTCAGTATTACCAGTGGTGTCTAGGGCTTGAATCGTTTATGTACACTTGTCCGTAATAACTGGGTCTCGTGAACTGCTGACAATAACAGAGGACCAGGAAGGAGACAAATACCAAACTGAGTGTGAGGCAGCCCAGGATGTGTATGAGTTTTTCAAAAGGAATTGGAGAACTGGTTTCATTGCTCTAAAACACTTCATCCTGGAGGAGGAAGTTGGAAAAGAAAGGGAGATTTCAGAATGGAGGATTTTGGAGAAGGCTGCTGGAGTGAGTGAACCCTGAACAGGATAGTAGGGCATGTCTGGAGCTGGCAGGAGGGCTTCAAGTCTCATTGAGAGAACTTAGGGCAATGTGGCCTGTGGCAGTGAGAGGGGTATGTGTCTGGGAAGTGTCAGGTCAGGATTTGTGAGTGCTTCCCATGGGCCAGATTGTGCCATGTGCACGAGGACCTGACTGCAGCCATTTGGACTGCTGCCCAAGAGGTCTGCCTGGGAGGCGTCTCTGAAACCAGCTCCACATGTGGAATCCAGACCTCATCTCCTGGGCACAATCCCTTAAACAAGCCTGGGGACAGAGGCTGCTAGTTGCTCTTAGTATCTGCTCTACCCTTATTCCACAACAATAAGATTTGTAGCTGGCGACACGACCCTATTGGTGGAGACTGTATTTCTTAGCTTCCCTTGCAGCTAAGGAGTAACCTTGTCACTAAGTTCTCACCAAGGGATTATGAACAGAAAAGATGCATGAGGGCTATGCTGGTTATTGTTTAATAACCAGTTCTTTAGGGAAAATAAAGCCCTGATGGCAGTGTTTGCCAATTTCTGTGGTGTAAATACTCCCACCACGGCTGATGCTATGCACAGTCATCTCTGGGAACCAGTGGGATCCAGCCCCCGCACTTCATTAGATCAGCTTCTGGCTCATTCCTTTAAGGTAATGACAGGGGTACTGTCTGTCCCTCCCCCTCCTCCCAGCTGACTAGAATGAAGACGTGATCAATAGCTGTCTTGTACCAGACAGATGAGGGCAACACCCCAGGAGTGATAGACCAAAAGAGAAAACCAGCTCGGGTCCCAGTGACTTTGGGGAGCAGAGAGGCCATTTGGGTTCAGACATTTACATGAAAGCAAAATAAACATCTATTTTATTTAAGTCATTTAGATTTTAGGCTCTCATGCACAACTGAAAGTTTGAAATATAACTCACCTAGGAGCCCATAGAGTCAGAGAGAGAGATTATCTTTGATGACATCTGCCTCTGCTAGGTATCTGGCATCTAGCAACACACACCTCTCTTGAAGGTAGAAAGGGGACACCAGGTTTAGGGCCAGGCCTGGGGAAAGAGAAATCGAGGGACAGGCAAACATTGACTTTCTGTCTCAATACACTCTGTTGCTCTAATTGCTTGTAATTTATCGTTCCACCAGACTTCAGGTTTCTGGAGAGATGCTGATACTCAGAAAATGCACCTAGTCACACCCTAAACACCAGGGATCAGGGACAGATCTGGGTTTGGCTTCATTTGCTTCATGGGGAGAACAGGCCTGACCTTTTCTTTGTGTTCGCAGAGTTTGGTAGCCGTGGTCTCTTCCCACTTCCTGCTTCATCTCTGTCAGTCTGTTTTTCTTCAGGGTATAGCATCCCTTACTGAGGTCTCAGAGCACCCCCATGCAACCCAGAAACCCCGTGAGGTGGAGAACTGTGAACTGTGAACTGTTCTTGCTACCTGATGAATGAGCAAACCAAAACCCAGATCATCTGTCTCATCCTTGCAGTCTCTTGTTTAATATTCCAATTTCCTCAACTCACTGTGGACTCTGGGGAAGCAAGGATCATGTCAGGTGTGTATGGTGCTGCAGCCCAGCCCAGAGCCCTTAATGAATATTTGTTCATTCGCTGATGAAGATAACCCCTCATTACAAAGGGTGGAAGGTGGTTAGCAGAGCTCAAGCTGAAATTTTGGTTTTCAACCCAATATGCTTTTAAACACAAGAACTTTTGGCAACACATTGGAGGTGTTAAAAGATTCAAAACCACACTAAACATGCCTGTAGTAACTCCATCAGTCACTATGGAGGTGTCCTCGAATGCTTGTGTGGGCCCCAGAGCAGACTGCTCTGGACTCCTTTCACGCCACACTGCTTTACAGGTGTGCCTTTGGGGACCTCTTAGTCTCAGACGCAGTTACCGTGGGTGTCATTGGATGCTCCATCTTTCTTTGATGCCAGCCTGCCAGACAACCTTCTTACCATTTACAGCTTTTTCTACCTCTGTACAATCTACCTAGTTCTGCACTGAGCCAGGTTTTCTTTTTTTGGGGAATTGAGCTATTCCTTAGGGCTTCCCAGATGGTGCTAGTGGTAAAGAACCCATCTGCCAATGCAGAATATGTAAGAGATGTGGGTTCGGTCCCTGGGTCAGGAAGATCCCCTGGAGGAGGGCATGGCAATGCACTCCAGTATTGTTGCCTGGAGAATCTCATGGACAGGAGAGCTTGGTGGGCTACAGTCCATAGAGTCACCAAGAGTAGGACATGACTGAAATGACTTAACATGCATGCATGCTCACAACACACACACACACACACACACACACACACACACACACACACACAGCTATTCCTTATGTGGGTGATTGGTTAGACCACTGGTTTTCAGTTGGGGCTGAATTGGCACCCCCAGGGGATGTTTGACATTATTGAGATATTTATGATTTTCATACCTGGGAAGCAGGTTAGCACCTGGCATCTATTGAATAGAGGCCAGAGATGCTGTTAAGCATGCTGTAACATATGGGATGCCCCTGCAACAAAGTTATCCATTTTCAAACCTCAACGTGCAGAGATTGAGACACCCTGGGTTAGGATTTTTCAGCCTTTGGGGATGGAAACCTTAGCAGAAGCTGCAGTAGCAGGAGGAGCACGGGGCCTTCTGCAGTCAGAACCAGCCCATCCATGACTCAGATAACAAGCAAGCTTCCTTGTCAGGGCAATCCTGGGCACACTCACCTTTAACAGGCAGGGCTGCCTTAATTCTTGCTTCAGTAAGTGGCCTAGAAGTCATCCTGACTGACCTACAACTGGTAGGAATCACATAGGCACAATATGCCTGCGTGGCCATTTGAAAGATTAAGAGGTAAAAACAAATAAACAAAATATCCCCCAAACTACAGTAACCCCCCTTATCCACAAGAGATACTTTCCAAGATCCTCAGTGGATGCCTGGACCCTCGGAAAGTGCTGACACCTACACGTACTGTGTTTTTTTCTTATACATACATACCTATGATAAACTTTAATTTATAAACTAGGCATAGTAAGAGATTAACAACCAAACTGATTATAAAATAGAACAATATAACAGTATACTGTAATAAAAGTCCCCCCACCACCTTTCCCTTCTTAACTAATCACTTATGCAGCATGGCCATAACTCCAGCAAAACGAGCACAAATTTATTTTTCCTTCTTCACAATTTCACAGATAAAAGACTTGTTCTTACCATGGATCTTAGTAATCTCAGCATGGGAGTTTTTTCTTTCCTTATTAAGTCTAGAATTTTCACCTTTTTACTTAAAGGAAGCACTTTATAGCTTCTCTTTAGCATATCCAAATAGTCAGTATCACTACTCGTGTAGTTTGGGCCCATTATTAAGGGTTACTTGAACACAAGCCCTATGATTCCATGGCAGTTGACTTGACCACTAAGATGACTGCTAAATGACTGCGTGTGCTCAGACTCTAAGCTGTGTTCAACTCTTTGTGACCCCATGGGCTGTAGCCCGCCAGGCTCCTCTGTCTATGGAATTTCCCAGGCAAGAATACTGAAGTGGTTTGCCATTCCCTTCTCCAGGGGATCTCTCCGACCCAAGGATCGTCTCTTGCATTCCTGTATTGTTGTTTAGTTGCTCAGTCATATCCGACTCTTTGCGACCCTCTGGACTGCAGCACACCAGACTTCCCTGTCCTTCACTATCTTACTGAGTTTGCTCAATCTCATGTCCACTGAGTCAGTGACAACATTCAACCATCTCATTCTCTGTCACTCCTCTCGCTCTCAATTTTTCCCAGCATCAGGGTCTTTCCCAATGAGTTGGCTCTTCGAATCAGGTGGCCAAAGTACTGGAGCTTCAGCTTTAGCACCAGTCTTTCCAATGAATATTCAGGGTTGATTTCCTTTAGGATTGACTGATTTGATCTCCTTGCAGGCCAAAGGACTCTCAAGTCTTCTCCAGCACCACAGTTTGAAAGCATCAATTCTTTGACACTCAGTCTTCTTTACGGTCCAACTCTCACATTCATACATGACTACTGGAAAAACCATAGCTGTGATTATAGGACCTTTTCTGGCATGATGTCTCTACTTTTTAATACACTATCTAGGTTTGTCATTGCTTTTCTTCCAAGGAGGAAGAGTCTTAATTTCGTGACTGCAGTCACTGTCCACATTGATTTTGGAGCCTGAGAAAATGAAATGTGACACAGTTTCCACTTTTTCCCCATCTATTTGCCATGAAGTGATAGGACTGGATGCCATGATCTTCGCGTTTTGATTGTTGAGTTTTAAGCCAGCTTTCTCACTCTCTTCTTTCATCTTCCTCAAGAGGCTGTTTAGTTCCTCTTCACTTTCTACCACGGTACCACCTGTAAATCCCTGCTACTGCTAAGTCACTTCAGTCGTGTACGACTCTGTGTGACCCCATAGACGGCAGCCCACCAGGCTCTGCCGTCCCTGGGATTCTCCAGGCAAGAACACTGGAGTGGGTTGCCATTTCCTTCTCCAATGCCTGAAAGTGAAAAGTGAAAGTGAAGCTGCTCAGTCGTATCCAACTCTTCATGACCCCATGGACTGCAGCCTACTAGGCACCTCCATCCATGGGATTTTCCAGGAAAGAGTACTGGAGTGGGGTGCCATTGACTTCTCCTGTAAATCCCTAATGGGAGAGAAACTCTTGACAAGGGAATGATTCACATCCTGGGTAGAATGAAGCTAGAGGGTGTGAGATTTCATTTTGCTACTCAGAATGGCGTGAAATTTAAAACATATGAATTATTTCTGGAATTTTCCATTTAATATTTTTGGACTACCATTGACCACAGGTAACTGAAAACATGGGAAGTGAAACTGCAGATAAGGGGGGACTACTGTACCTGCCCTTTAGACTAGTAATTCCTTTTCTAGGAACAAAGCCAGAGTAAATAATTGGAGAAACACCTAAAGATGTTTTGAGGGTTATTCATTACAAAGTTATTTATAGTAGCAGTAAATCAGCAGGGAATTTTTAATATTACCTTGTGATACAATCATATGATAGAATGCTATGCACTTGGGTTGCATTCATCTGCAAGGGATTGAAAATGTGACTAACAGTAGCTTTAACACATAGGATGTCTTCATCACCTGATAACAAGAAGTCTAGAAGTAGGCAGTTCCAGGCTAATGCAGCAGCCCAAGGATATGATTAAGAAACCAGACTCCATCTAGTTCCCTTCTTTTCATCCTTATTGTCATGGGATGGTTACCACCCCTCCAGATATGACTAGCATTCCAGAAAGGAAGGAAGAAGAAACAGGAAAAAGATGGGAACAAGTCTATGTCTTTTTTATAAGGGACCCACTCCGTGAGTTCTGCTTATTCCTATTGGCCAGACTGTGTCACATGGCCAATCCTACCTGCAGGAGTCTGGGAAGGTAAGAATTTGTGGCTTTCCAGATTCTTTAATGAGGAAGTTAAGGGAGTAGAGGGGTAGTCATTAAAACAAGTGACTGTTGAGTAGCCAGTCTGTAGTGTCTGCCACAACAAAGCAGACTCTAGAAATTGTTAAGTAATACGAAAAATCTCAGGCAATGTGAAATTTATTGAAGAAAAAAATTGGACACAAAACTGTAACCACAATATTATTCTAATTAAAAAAAAATGATATCTTTATCCCCCCCCCTCCAGTTCTACTGAGATGTAATTAACATATAATAGTGTATTAGTTTCAGGTATACAGCATAATGATTTTATATATGTATGTATTGCAATATCGGAGAAGGCAATGGCAAGCCACTCCAGTACTCTTGCCTAGAAAATCCCATGGATGAAGGAGCCTGGTAGGCTGCAGTCCATGGGGTCGCTACGAGTCGGACGCGACTGAGCGACTTCACTTTCACTTTTCACTTTCACGCATTGGAGAAGGAAATGGCAACCCACTCCAGTGTTCTTGCCTGGAGAATCCCAGGGACAGCAGAGCCTGGTGGGCTGACGTCTATGGGGTCGCACAGAGTCAGACACGACTGAAGCGACTTAGCAGCAGCAGCAGCATATTGCAATATTATTGGCACAGCAAGTTTAGTTAATATCCATCACTTCATATAGTTACTTTTTCCCCTGTGATGAAAACTTTTAAGATCTACTCTCTTGGCAACTTTTTTTTTTTTTGGTAAATTAATGTATTTACTTTAATTGGAGGCTAATTACTTTACAATATTGTGGTGGTTTTTGCCATACATTGACATGAATCAGCCATGGGTATACGTGTGTCCCCCATGCTGATCCCCTTCCCACCTCCCTCCCCATCCCATCCCTCAGGGTTGTCCCAGTGCACCCGGCCCTGAGCGCCCTGTCTCATGCATCAAACCTGGAGTGGCGATCTATTTCACATATGATAATATACATGTTTCAATGCTATTCTGTCAAATCATCCCACCCTCACCTTCTCCCACTGAGTCCAAAAGTCTCTTATTTACATCTGTGTCTCTTTTGCTGTCTCGCATATAGGGTCATTGTTACCATCTTTCTAAATTTCATATATATGCTTTATTATACTGTATTGGTGTTTTTCTTTCTGACTTACTTCACTCTGTATAATAGGCTCTAGTTTCATCCACTTCATTAGAACTGATTCAAATGCATTCTTTTTAATAGCTGAGTTACTTTGCCAACAAAGTTTTGTCTAGTCAAGGCTATGGTTTTTCCTGTGGTCATGTATGGATGTGAGAGTTGGACTGTGAAGAAGGCTGAGCGCTGAAGAATTGATGCTTTTGAACTGTGGTGTTGGAGAAGACTCTTGAGAGTCCCTTGGACTGCAAGGAGATCCAACCAGTCCATTCTGAAGGAGATCAGCCCTGGGATTTCTTTGGAAGAAATGATGGCTAAAGCTGAAACTCCAGTACTGTGGCCACCTCATGCGAAGAGTTGACTCATTGGAAAAGACTCTGATGCTGGGAGGGATTGGGGGCAGGAGGAGAAGGGGATGACAGAGGATGAGATGGCTGGATGGCATCACTGACTCGATGGAT
>NW_011494956.1:11902063-11902614 GCF_000754665.1 Bison bison bison | reverse complement strand
TTTTCAGTCCTGTGGCCACTGCTGAGTTTTGCAAATTTGCTGGCATATTGAGTGCAGCACTTTGACAGCATCATCTTTTAGGATTTGAAATAGCTCAACTGGAATTCCATCACCTCCACTAGCTTTGTTCATAGTGATGCTTCCTAAGGCCCACTTGACTTCGTGCTTCAGGATGTATGGCTTTAGGTGAATGATCACACCATCGTGGTTATCTGGGTCATTAAGATCTTTTTTGCATAGTTCTTCTGTGTATTCTTACCACCTCTTCTTAATATCTTCTGCTTCTATTAGGTCCATACCATTTCTATCCTTTATTGTGTTTCCAAAATGGGAAATCTGGTTCCAAATTGGGAGAGGAGTACATCTAGGCTGTATATTGTCAGCCTGTTTGTTTAATTTATATCCAGAGTTTAGTTCAGTTCAGTTCAGTCCCTCAGTAATATCCGACTCTTTGTGGACTGCAGCATGCCAGGCCTCCCTGTCCATCACCAACTCCCAGAGTTTATTCAAACTCATGTCCATTGAGTTGGTGATGCCATGCAACCATCTCA
>NW_011494956.1:11899492-11901963 GCF_000754665.1 Bison bison bison | reverse complement strand
GGGGGCAGGAGGAGAAGGGGATGACAGAGGATGAGATGGCTGGATGGCATCACTGACTCGATGGATGTGAGTCTGAGTGAACTCTGGGAGTTGGTGATGGACAGGGAGGCCTGGCGTGCTGCGATTCATGGGGTCGCAAAGAGTCGGACACAACTAAGCGTCTGAACTGAACTGAACTGAATATTCCATTGTGTTTGTGTACCACAGCTTTCTTATCCATTCGTTTGCCGATGGATATCTAGGTTGCTTCCATGTCCTCAGTTCAGTTCAGTTCAGTTCAGTTGCTCAGTCGTGTCTGACTCTTTGAGACCCCATGAATCACAGCATGCAAGGCCTACCTGTCCTAGCTATTGTAAACAGTGCTGCAATGAACACTGGGGTACACATGTCTCTTTCAATTGTGGTTTCTTTGGTGTGTATGCCCAGCAGTGGGATTGCTGGGTCATATGGCAGTTCTATTTCCAGCTTTTTAAGGAATCGCCACACTATTCTCCATAGTGGCTATACTAGTTTGCATAGTATAGAGTTCCCTTTTCTCTGCATTTATTGTTTATGGACTTAAAAAATATTATTTAATTATTCAGCTGTGTCAGGCCTTAACTGTGGCATGTGGGATCCTTCTTTGTGGCCCACAGACTCTTTGGTCGTGGTGTGTGGCTTAGTCGCTCTGCAGCATGTGAGACCTTAGTTCCCTGAGCAGGGATCAAGCCTGAGTCTCCTGCATAGCAAGGCAAATTCTTAACCACTAGATCACCAGGAAAGTCCCTTGGCAACTTTGAAGTCAACAGTGTGGTACTGTTAGCTGTAGTCACCATGCTGTAATTGCATCCCAGGGACTTATTCATTTTGTAACTGAAAGTTTGTACCTTTCAACCACCTTCACTCATTTTGTCCACCTCCCAACTCCCGACTCTGACAACCACTAATCTGTTTCTACGAGTTCAGTTTTTTTTATTTTTAGATTCCACGTACAAGTGAGATCATAAAGTATTTGTCTTCTCTAACTTATTTCACTTAGCATAATGCTCTCAAGTTCTACCTGTGTGATTGCAAAGGGCAGGATGTCCTTCCTTTTGTGGCTAAATAATATTCCATTGTATATGAATGCCATATTTTCTTTATCTGTTCATCAGTCCATGGACACTTAGGTTGTTTTCATGTCTTGGCTATTGTAAAGAATGCTGCAGTGAACTTGGGGATGCAGGTGTCTTTTCAAGATAGCAATTTTGTGTCCTTCAGATAAATACCCAGAAGTGGACTTGCTAGGTCATATGGTAGTCCTATTTTTAATTTTTTGAGGTTTCCTTTTTATCATGGAGCAAGTCTAGGAGAATATACATGATAATATTAAGGAAGATTATAGTGATTTTTAAGATCTCTCTCCTCTCTCTCTCGGCATGTGTATTTATATGAGCTTCCTTGGTGGCTCAGTGGTAAAGAATTCACCTGCCAATGCAGGAGACTCAGGCTTGATCCCTACGGGGGTCGGGAAGATCCCCTGGAGAAGGAAATGGCAACTCACTCCAGTATTCTTGCCTGGGAAATCCCATGGAGAGAGGAGCCTGGCAGGCTATAGTCCATGGGGTTGCAAAGAGTCGGACATGACTTAGCAACTAAAAAACAACAATAACAATCCATCTGCCTATATACACACACAAACACAAAAGGAGTTGGTTTTGTTTTTTTTTTAATCCCAAACTGGAAAATCTTCCTCTACCAAAAACCCTGAAGCCAAGTGCTTTCCCAGGATCAAGGACTGCTGGGCTTTCAGATGATGACCCTGGTCACCGACATTCCCAGGAGACCTCCCTACCACCCCTGCCCTTGCTGCTCCTGGGAGCCCTCTCTTGGAACTTCACCAGCACCTCTCTCCAGGACTGATGTGCTCCTATAGAAAGATCTCTCAAAGCTGTGGTCAGCCTGGTAGAGGTCTGCTCTACCAGAGTGGGTGGTAATCATGTGTCTCCTTGGTGGAAGGGCCTTTGACCTTGGGGAGAGGGAGTGAACCCAGGAGGAATCTCCAAAGCAGAAGGGTAGAAAATGGGGAAATCAGGCCGGTAGTGGGGTACACTACTGGTCTTAGCTGGGGGTATGTTGAACTGACGTACTCCTTTCCCTATTTGGAACCAGTCTGCTGTTCCATGTCTGGTTCTAACTGTTGCTTCTTGACCTGCGTACAGGTTTCTCAGGAGGAAGGTAAGGTGGTCTGATATTTCTATCTCTTGAAGAGTTTTCCACATTTTGTTGTGATCCACATGGTCAAAGGCTTTGGCATAGTCAATAAAGCAGAAGTAGATATTTTTCTGGAACTCTCTTGCTTTTTCTGTCATCCAGTGAATGTTGGCAATTTGAGCTCTGCTTTTTCTAAATCCAGCTTGAACATCTGGAAGTTAATGGTTCACATACTCTTGAAGCCTGGCTTGGAGAATTTTGAGCATTACTTTGCTAGCGTGTGAGATAAGTGCAATTGT
>NW_011494956.1:11898554-11899392 GCF_000754665.1 Bison bison bison | reverse complement strand
TCGATGCACATGAGTTTGAACAAGCTCCAGTAGTTGGTGATGGACAGGGAAGCCTGGAGTTTTGCAGTCTATGGGGTTGCAAAGAGTCAGACATGACTGAACCAAACCTAGAACTGAATGAATGGAGGCAGGTGAGGTAAGAGGGCACTGCTGTTAGTGTTGGACACCTGGGTCTGCTGCCTTGCCCTCTGAACAGGAAGGGGAAAATGAGCATAACAATGAGACAAAGAGATCACAGCCATTAAGCACGTCTGTATCTTGTATGAAGTTCTCTACCACTCATCTCATGGTCACGACTACCTGAGGAGGGCTCTCTTTTTTGGTCCATGTCATATACATTAGCTCTGGAGTTGTACCCCCAGATTCAAGTTCCCCACCCATATCAGTAAGACTTGGAAAGTCACTGAAGTGTCTGTGCTCCAGTTTCCTCTCTATAAAAGGACAGAAAAATAGGATTTCATCAGAGCGTTGTTGTGAGGATGAAGTGAGTTAATACATATAAAGTGCCTGGCACAGTATCTGGCTAATGGTAAACCCTCATAAAATATCAAGCTCTATTAATAGAAAGTTTTTCAGTTTAGTTCAGTTGCTCAGTTGTGTCCAAATCTGTGACCCCATGGACTGCAACATCCCAGGCTTCCCTGTCCATCACCAACTGCCAGAGCTTGCTCAAATCCATGCCCGTCAAGTCAGTGATGCCATCCAACCATCTCATCCTCTGTCATCCCCTTCTCCTCCTGCCTTCAATCTTTCCCAGCATCAGGGTCTTTTCCAATGAGTCAGTTCTTCCCATCAGGTGGCCAAAGTATTGGAGTTTCAGCTTCAGCTTAGTCCTTCC
>NW_011494956.1:11880711-11898454 GCF_000754665.1 Bison bison bison | reverse complement strand
TACTCTGCATATAAGTTAAATAAGCAGGGTGACAGTATACAGCCTTGACGTACTCCTTTCCCAATTTGGGACCAGTCTGTTGTTCCATGTCTCATTCTGCTGCTTCTTGACCTGCATACAAATTTTTCAGGAGGCAGGTAAGGTGGTCTGGTATTTCTGTCTCTTGAAGACTTTTCCACATTTTGTTGTGATCCACATGGTCAAAGGCTTTGGCATAGTCAATAAAGCAGAAGTAGATGTTTTTCTGGAACTCTCTTGCTTTTTCTATCATCCAGCGAATGTTGGCAATTTGAGCTCTGCTTCCTCTGCCTTTTCTAAATCCAGCTTGAACATCTGGAAGTTCATGGTTCATGTACTGTTGAAGCCTGGCTTGGAGAATTTTGAGCATTACTTTGCTAGCGTGTGAGATATGTGCAATTGTGTGGTAGTTTGAACATTCTTTGACATTGGCTTTCTTTGGGATTGGAATGAAAACTGACCTTTTCCAGTTTTCTGGAACTGCTGAGTTTTGCAAATTTGCTGAGTTTTGCAAATTTGCAAACTGCTGAGTTTTGCAAATTTGCTGGCATATTGAGTGCAGCACTTTGACAGCATCATCTTTTAGGATTTGAAATAGCTCAGTTGGAATTTCATCACCTCCACTAGCTTTGTTCATAGTGATGCTTCCTAAGGCCCGCTTGATTTTGGATTCCAGCATGTCTGGCTCTAGGTGAGTAATTATGCCATCATGGTTATCTGGGTCATGAAGATCTCTTTTGTTTTTAATACAAAGAAAGTTTTTAATCAAGATCAAAAAAATAATGCACGTGAAGCAACAGGTACAGCGAATGCATCTAACAGAGAATACCTATACTTTGATATGTGTAATACCTGCTTCCTTCACTCCTGTATTTGATTCCTGAGGAAACTGAGGCCTGGAGAGTGAAAAGAGAGTTTCTGAAGGTCACATGGTAAGAGTGGGGGCAAATCTAAGACCTGGACGCAGGTTTCTTGGCTTGTAGCAAAGACCTGGGATCCACACAGCAAACTGCCTGGGAAACTTACAGAAGGTACCAGAGGCGCTTGGCACAGCATCTGGGGGCAGGGTGAGGAGTGGGCCTCAGGAAAGGCTGAGAAGACATTTGTATCACCTGGGTCTGCTTTTAAGGGGGCCTTCCCACAGTCCGCCCTTAGCCTCGGGTGGTCCTTCCCTCCATGTGTCTCTGAGCCATTCCAGACCTGCTCTCTCCTAGAATGAAAGGAATGCCCCTTGCTGCACTTGGGTCCCTAAGCAGCTTTGACTTTGGTCCTCCACAGCCTGTTCTCTCACACTTGGCCCCGGCTGCTGGGTGTTGGCTTGGAAGACAGTCCCAGAGCCCCACCACCTGGTCTATCTCAGTGGCCTGGCCAGGAAGCCAGACAAAGAGGGAAATTCAGCAGTCATAGACTTCAAAGGGACCAAAACTGGTCTCAAGTGAGAAAGCTCTGGGAAGCCTGTGTCTGACCCCACGCCCAGTCCCTTCCTGTCCCTGCCAGGGCAGATGCCCTGAAATCAACCTCTTTCTGTGGGACACATGGCCACATGGTGTGTTTGCAGGGCTTCCATACACAGTCTTGACGTGCTCCAGGGCTGCTGGGCAGTCTCTGGAGTTGGTTAGGCCAGGTCCAAGATGCTTTGGGGTTGCTAGATGGAAATAAATGTAGCATGAAACTGTTTTTAGTATTAATGTTTTGAGAAACTGATCAGAAATCCTGTGTTTAACCCAAACGAGGAGCACCAGGTTATCTGAGGCAGTTTGGTGTTTGGCTGAAATTGGACCACAGCTCTGCACAGTCCCAGGGATTAGCCCGTCCTCGTCCAACCAGTGGTGATTGGCATTGATGTCATCAGATTTCCCAGGAATAAAATGGTGACAAGATGATGACTATTGTATTGAGTGACCCCTGGGATTCTTTCTGTTTCTGAGATTCTGAGTCCTAAAATTGGTTCTGAACTCTGGCCGCACCACCAGAGATGCACAACTAAGTGTGGAGGGGTTCTGGAAGCCAAGAGTTATTAACAGGACTCATCTGCCTAGGGTATCATATGTACCTGGAGATGTCTGGTTGAGAGTTCATTAACTGGTAGGTAATTAAAAACATGATTTTTCTATTAAAACTTAACCTAAGTTCTACGTTGGAATGTTTGAAGACCTTGTTGTCCTTTTTAAAATACACTGGCCCTTCACTTTTTCTCTGCATGTGTGCTAGGTCGCTTCAGTCATGACTGACTCTCTGCGACCCCATGGACTGTAGTCTGCCAGGCTCCTCTGTCCATGGGATTTGCCAGGCACGAATACTGGAGTGGGTTGCCATGCCCTCCTCCAAGGGATCTTCCCAACTCAGGGATTGAACTCATGTCTCTTATGTCTCCTGCATTGGCAGGTGGGTTCTTTACCACTAGTGCCACCTAGAAAGCCCAACCTTTTCTCCAATGCCTCAAAATTACCTTAAAGAAAAGATCCTAACTGATATGCATTGGGTTTAACCCAAAGGAAAGAATTTCACATAGTGAAATTTCCCATCCCCTCCTCTCTGCAGACCAAGGGGTATGTGTTTACTTCTAGCTATGGTGGATGTTAGGGCTTCCCTGATGGCTCAAATGGTAAAGAATCTGCCTGCAGGGCAGGAGACCCAGGTTCGATCCCTGGATCCAGAAGATCTCCTGGAGAAAGAAATGGCAGCCCATTCCAGTATTCTTGCCTGGAGAATTTCATGGACAGAAGAGCCTGGCAGGCTACAATCCATGGGATTGCAAAGAGTTGAACATGACTAAGCAACTTAACACATACAGGGTGAATGTTGGATGCCCTGGTCTTCCCATGATAGTCCCTGGGCCCAGGGCAAGCCCTCGGGGGAGTTCTGGACGTTTGATGAACCCCCTCTGGACTCTGAGGTTTAGCTCTTCCTCTTCCCTCCTTTTGGGTGGTGGGAGGGAGATTCATTTCCCTGCAGGGGCTTTAGAGTCTCGTTGCTGCTGCTGCTGCTGCTAAGTCGCTTCAGTTGTGTCTGACTCTGTGTGACCCCATAGATGGCAGCCCACCAGGCTCCTCCGTCCATGGGATTTTCCAGGCAAGAGTACTGGAGTGGGGTGCCATTGGCTTCTCTAAGAGTCTGGTTAGTGCTTCCTATAAGGGGCACTCTATATGGAGATCCTAAAAAGAGCCCTCAGTTCAGCTTGTACCCAGTCATCAGCAAAGGGCCAAGAGAGTTGGCCAGGTTCATGCCCAGAGCTGTATCAACCCTGTGGGCACCTCCCTGATGTAGCTACCAACCATCCCCGTGTCTCTCATGGAGGGCAGGTGGGGCCTCTCTCTCGGAAAGGCAGGGGGCACAGAGCAAGTGCACCGGGCCCAAGACAGACAGCTGGGCGGTACCAGTGTGGGGAGTCTTTGAGAAACAGAGCGGCAGGGTAGGCAGGTGAGGAGGGTGCCCTTGCTGGCTCTGCTGTGCTGTATGTCTGCTTCTTCTGAGGGTCTGGATTTTGAAGGTACTTTCTACACATGTCCAGTGTGTGGTCTTCTCTGGGGCTGAGGAGTACAATGGCTTAGCTCACAGGCTCCGAGGCCGACCGACAGGGTTTTCATCCCACCCTGCCCCTGGCCACCAGTGTGACATTAGGATATTTAACTCTCTGTGCCCGTTTCCTCAGGTGGCGATAATATAGAGCCCCACCTCTCTATTAAGGATTGGAAGTGTTGATTGAAATAGTTTGGCTGCAATATAACATGGTAAGAGCCCCATAAATGTTGGCCCCCACTCACTTGACCGCTACGTGTGGCAAACACCCCAGCTCCCATTTTCCTCCTTGTGGATACAGGCTCTGGCAGCCGTGTGATACAGTGACCCCTAGTAGCGGCTAACAGCAACCCCATGGGTATGGGCATCATGACCCCCTGATTTCCAGATGAGGTCCTTGGAGTCTCTTATGAACCAAACAGCATGCTACACTGTGGGCAGATATGTATAAGACATGGCTTCCCTGGTGACTTAGCGGGAAAGAATATGCCTGCCAATACATGAGATGCGGGTTTGATCCCTGGGTGGGAAAGATCCCCTGGAGAAGGAAATGGCAACCCACTCCAATATTCTTGCTTGGGAAATCCTGTGGACAGAGGAGCCAGGCAGGCTACAGTCCATGGGGTCACAAAAGAGTCAGACTACATGGTTTCATGACTAAAACAGCAACAACAATGGATGAGACATGGCCTGTGCCCTCAGCAGGGTACCTGGGGAGTCTGGACCACAGCGTGAATATGGAAGGCATTAGATAAGGCATGACAGCGTGGGCCAGATTTTCCCTGAGTACCCTGGTCCAAGATGGTCCAGGAGGACCCTAGTCAGAGATAGGTCCAGACAGGCCCCTTCCCCCTGCCCATGACTCTTCCCTCAGATTGGCCTCCTTTCCCAGTGGGTAAGAAGCTCTAGGCCCTTGTGGGGCAGCTCCAGGATGCACAGGAAGAGAAATCTCTTCTGCTTCTGGTCATGATTGGGCTTGGATATGATGCTCAGGATGATGGCAGGCAGCCTGGGGCCAAGGTGTACTGAGAATGGATGCACAGAGAGGGGAAAGCCCTTGGTCCCTGATGCGGTGCTCTCCCACTTCCCCACATTTGCTCACGCCTTTCCTGCCACCTGGAATGCCATCTCCCTGTCTCAGTTTGTTTAAAACCTAGCTGTGGATCAAGACTCAGTTCCAGCACATCCTCTTCCATGTTGCCTTCCCAGATTTCCCAGCAGAGGGGACCTCTGAACAACTAAATCCTCCACTGCAGCATTCTCAGAATGTCTGTGTCCCGATCTGACACCTTCCTGCATACACTGAGGCCTCCTGGAAGGCAGGGCTGTCTAGCCCATCTTCCACCCTTCTCATGGGACTATGTTGTATCTGGCAACCTCACAGAGAAGGGAGGGTCCGAGTGGCTGTCCCATAGGAAGAAGGGTTTGAACTTTCACTGATGCTCTCTGCCAAGCCGGCAGATTGTGTTTTAGAGGTGCCGGCCGCCATGTTGCTATGTCAATGGCTGCAGCCCGGATACCGGAGAAAATGTTGGACTAGGAATGTTGTCTCCACTCCCAAGCCACTCTCCTGCCCCAGACTCTGCCCGCGGGGCCTGGGCAGGGGCACTGAGGTGTGTCCCAGCCTCTCTGCCCTCCTAGCCGTGGCTGATGGGAGCTGACAGGCGGCCTAAATACACGCAGCAGCCTGACGCCCCACTAATCTCCGCATCATCCGTGGGTGAGTGTTTCCAACAGAGGTGGAGGAGACGATAAAAGGACCAGTGTTCCCGCACGCAGTGCTTCTAGTGAAGCGTGTTTGCATGGTGATTCACATCAGCACATTTTTAATATCCATAAACCCATGCCGGCAAGGGTGGGAGCAGCCTTGTGCCAAAGCTCCTGACTCTGCAAATGTTCTGGACTTAGGAGAGAGAGGCCAGTGAGCAGGCAGGCAGGCTGCCTTTCTGGCTGGATTCCTCCAGCATGCTGTATGCCAAATGCGATGTCCATACCACACACCCCTGGGGGGTTTCCTCTGGCCCAGCTCCTTGGAGTTGCCAGACCTAGACAAAGGCTTATCCAAATAGCCACTCTTTGAGTTTGCTCCTGAGCAAAGGTGTTCCTCACCCAGAGTTAGACTAACAGCTTCCCACTGACTGTCAAAGGACCTTGCTATCCAGGGTTGCTGGGGATCCAAGGGACCGGCCCACAGGACCTTGCAGGCATGGTGAGGGGGCAGGAATGATCCAGGAGGTAGTACTTAGTCTGTCAGTCTTTCCATAATGTTCCAAGAAATGTTCAAGGAGCAGAAGTTGTTACTAAGAATAGGAAGACCTGGCCCCTAGTCTCAAGAAGCACAAACAGAACAAAACAAACAGGATAGTTACAGGACAGTGTGTACTATGAGAAAGGAATATCATGGTCCCTGAATTCAGGGAGTGGCTTGCTGCCCCCACTGAAGTCATCAGAGAAGCTTTGTGGGGAGACAGACATTTGAAGGATGGGTCACTTTCCAGTGTCTGGGTGAATGAGTGGGGCTCAGTTGCTGAGAATGGTCAGCTACCAGTTGGGACCATTGGTTCAGTGTAGGTATGGGTTTGGGATTTGGGAGAAGGGATGGTGATAAGAGAGAAGAATTCCCAGTCCCAGGCTCCATGGTTGAAAATATAGAACATACCAGCAAGACCATCAGCTCCAAAAGGAGCTTATCTGGTTTGGTTCAGTTTGGATACCAAGCTGTTTTCTGTAACACCCAGGTAGAATCCATGTGGTCCAGGCATTGTATTGAACTGTGTCTGGAGGGAGAGGCTTTTTAGGTCAAGACTTAATGAGGATGACAAAGGGTGTAGTTTTAAGTTACTGGACATAGAGTGAGTGCTATGGGGTAATTCCCAGTGGCTCAGAGTGAGTTTAGATCAGCACTCAGACTTTCCTCACTATGAAACTAGTGGTGGCCTTGAACTGGCAAGATCTACAAAAGAGCTCTGATTTGTCTGGGCAGGAGGCCTTGTCTCCCCTCTTTGGTCTTTCCTGTGACTCTTTATACCCAGATTGCAGCATCTGAAGGTGTTAAAATGTTTATTAGTTTATAATTCTTAAGCCCTGAAACAGGATTGTTTGAAATTCTGTCAAGTATGACTTGATCCCAGGGAAGAAAGTATCAGGTCCCTGGGTCTGGACTGGGAGGGGCACCCTGTGAGGTCAGCTTTCCTCGACCTCTAGATCACTGGCAGTATACCATCCCATCCCACTCTTGTTCCCACCCCACATAAGTGATGCCCATCTCCTATGTCCTGCTCTGGGTGAAGGGAGGTGAGGAAGTAGGTGGATGGGGCTTGCAGAGTCCATTCTGAATGCTAAGGGGACACCTGGAAGTCCCAGAGACCTGCTGGGAGGAAAGGGAGAGGTGTGTGTGTGGGAGGGTTCTTTCCTGATTCTTCTTTAGGCCCAGTTCAGGTATAAGGATAGAAAAATTAACTAATGGAACAAAATAGAAAGACCCAATATGTGGTTCCTTGATTTACAAGAAAGATGCCGCTGCAATTTGGTAGTGGAAAGGATCATGTTTGCCAAAACTAATACTAAAGGAATTGGATGTCTGTATAGAAAGCACAAATTAAAACAAAAGCAAAAGAAAAAAACACATCACACTATATAAAATTAAGAAGGAAGACAGACCTAAAGGTGGAAAGTTAATTAATAAAGCAAGCAAAGTGAACAAAACAAAATGAAAAGACAATCTAGTGAATCGGAGAAGTATTTGCAAACAATATATCCAATAAGGCATGGATATGCAAAATATTTAAGAACTCATACAATTCAATAGCAAAGTACCAAATGCCCCAATTAAAAAATGAGCAGAAGACCTAAAAAAGAGACATTTTTCCAAAGAAGATATATAGATAGCCAACAGACACATGAAAAGAAGTTCAAAGTCACTAATCATCAGAGAAATGCAAGTCAAAACCACAATGAGATATCACAATGTCACTTGTCGGATAGCTGTTATGAAAAAGACAAGAAATAGCAAATGCTGGAAAGGATGTGGAGAAAAAGGGAACCTTCATGCACTGTTGATGAGAATGTAAATTGATGGAACCACCACGGAAAACAGTATGGAGGTTTCTCAAAAAATTAAAAATTGAATTACCATACGATCTAGCATTTCTACTTCTGGTACTTTATCCAAGGAAAACAAAACCACAATTCAAATATATATAGAGAGAGAGCTTTGTCCATTGCAGCATTATTTACAAAGATTTGAAAACAACCTATGTGTCTCTCATTAGATGAGTGAATAAAGAAATTATGGTATGTATAAAATGGAATATTACTCCACCATAAAAATGAATGACATCTTGCCATTTGGGACAATGTAGGTGGACCTAGAGGGCATTGTACTCAGTAAAATAAGTCAGACAGAGAAAGACAGATACCATACAATTTCACTTATATGTGGAATAAAAGAAAAACCACAAATGAACAAACGAGAGCAGAAACAGACTCATAGATACAGAGAACAAATGGGTTGTTGCCGGAGGTGAGAGAAGGAGGCAGACAGGTAAAATCGGTGAAGGGGATTAAGAGATACAAACTTCCGGTTAGAAAATAAATAAAGAAGTCATAGGGATATAATATACAACATAAGGAATATAGTCAATAATATTGTAATAATTTTTCATGGTGAGAGATGGTAACTAGATATGTGGAGATCATTTCGTAATATATAAAAATATTGAATCACTGTGTTGTACACCTGAAACTAATATAATACTGCATGCCAATTATCAGTCAATAAAAATAAAACAAAAGCTTCTAGAATAAAATAGAGATTTGCATGACCCTGGAATAAGACAAGGTTCTTAAATAGGACACAGAAAACTACAAAAAAACATATTTGTCCAAAACCCCCAACATTTAAGCCTTGGATTATTTTTTTTTCTTGACTAATTTCTCTGGTGAGGACTTCCAGTACTATGTTGAATAGAAGTGATGGGTAATTGATTCACTTTGCTATACATCTGAAACTAACACAACTTGTAAATCAACTACTCCAGTAAAAATTTTTTAGAAAGAATGAGAAATGTTTAAAAAATACATGAAAACTTTGTGAACCTAGAATGTTTTAATATTGAAGTGAAAATAGATATTTGATCTTTAACTCTCTAAAAAAAAAAGAAGTGGTGAGAGGGGGTATCCTTGCTATATATGAAAGACATAAAAATAGTCAACAGGTATATGAAAAGATGCTCAACATCACTAATCAGGGAAATGTAAATCAAACCCACAATGAGATGTCACTTCACACCTTCAGGATGGCTATTATATATATTAAAAAAAAGACAAAAGATATTGGTGAGTTCAGTTCAGTCACTCAGTTGTGTCCGACTCTTTGCCGCCCCATGGACTGCAGCACTCTAGGCTTCCCTGTCCATCACCAACTCCCGGAGCTCGCCAAAAGCAAGTCCATTCAATTCCATCGAATTGGTGATGCCATCTAACCGTCTCATCCTCTGGCATCCCCTTCTCCTCCTGTCTTCAATCTTTCCCAGCATCAAGGTCTTTTCCAATGAGTCAGTTCTTCCCATAAGATGGCCAAAGTATTGGAGCTTCAGCTTCAGCATCAGTCCTTCCAATGAATATTCAGGACTGATTTCCTTTAGGATTGACTGGTTTGATCTTGCAGTCCAAGGGACTCTCAAGAGTCTTCTCCAACCTCACAGGTAAAAAACGTCAATTCTTTGGCGCATAGCTTTCTTTATGGTCCAACTCTCATATCCATACATGACTACTGGAAAAACCATAGCTTTACCTAGATGGACCTTTGTTGGCAAAGTGATGTCTTTGCTTTTTAATATGCTGTCTAGGTTGGTCATAGCTTTTCTTCCAAGGAGCAAGTGTCTTTTGATTTCATGGCTGCAAACACCATCTGCAGTGATTTCAGAGCCCCCCAAAATAAAGTCTGACACTGTTTCCATTGTTTCTCCATCTATTTGTCATGAAGTGATGGGACCAGATGCCATGATTTTTGTATTTTGAATGTTGAGTTTTAAGCCAACTTTTTCACTCTCTTTCTCTTTCATCAAGAGGCTCTTCACTTCTTCTTCGCTTTCTGCCATAAGGATGGTGGCATCTGCATATCTGAGGTTATTAATATTTCTCCTAGCAGTCTTGATTCCAGCTTGTGCTTCATCCAGCCTGGCATTTTATTTTTTTTTTTTTTTTTTTTTTAGGCTAAAGATTTTTATTTCTTACTTAAGCGTGCTGTATGTATACATACAATATTAATATATACAACTTGAACAAATACAATTTATACATAAAATACAGTGAAAGTGTGGCTTTTGAAATTAATGCAACAAACTCATCATACAATTTGTAATTCTGGCCAGTATACAGTATTGTAGTAATGCTATTGAAGTTACTGATGATTTCAATTAGACTACAGTAGAAGTTCAAAGGCACTAGGAAGATCTATGTTTTAGTCTAGCATTTATATCAAAGAGTAACTAAAAAGGAACACAGATGCATACATTAATAAACTGGGCAGACACTGACGTACTTAAATGTAAACTCTACCCATCCTTTAATTTACAGCCCTGCAGGAAAGGGAGGGACTTTCCTTATGATAATAGTTAAGGGAAAAATGTTATTAAAAGATGAAAAAGAAACACAACAAACTAAAGCTACAATCATAATTAAAAAAAAAAATGTTAGTTGAAGTAGCACCACCCTCTCCCCCAAAGTAACCTTAAATTTCGTGCAGCAAAAAAAGGTCCTTTTTTCTCAAAAAATAGATGACACAGCATGTGAAACTGATTCTACTTGTGGGACGAACACATGGAGGTAAACCTCCCACCTTAATTACCCTACACCTCACAAGAATTGATTCCAGCTTGTGCTTCATCCAGCCTGGCATTTTATATGATGTGCTCTGCATACAAGTTAAATAAGCAGGGTGTCAATATACAGCCTTGACATACTCCTTTCCCAGTTTGGAACCAGGTCATTGTTCCATGTCTGGTTCTAACTGTTGGTTCTTGACCTGCATACAGATTCTTGGGAGGCAGGTAAGGTGGTCTGGTATTCCGTCTCTTTAAGAATTTTCCACAGTTTGTTGTGATCCACACAGTCAAAGGATTTGGTGTAGTCAGTAAAGCAGAAGTAGATTTTTTCTGGAACTCTCTTGCCTTTCCTACGATCCAACAGATGCTGGCAATTTGAGTACTGGTGAGGATGTGGAGAGATTGGAACCCTTGCATACTGTTTCTGGAAGTGCAAAACAATGCAGCCACTACAAGATATAGTATGGAGATTCCTTAATATTTTAAAAATAGAACCAGTAATCCCACTTCTGGTATTTATCTAAAAGAATTAAAATCAGGATCTTGACAAGATATTAGCACTTTCGTGTTTGCCACAGCACTATTTAAAATAGCCAAGATGTGAAAACGTCTAAATGTTCATTTACAGGTAAATCAATAAAGAAAATATGGTATACACATACAATGTAATATTATTCAGCCTCAAAAAAGGAAATCCTGCAATGTGCAACAACACGGGTGAACCTTGAGGACATTATGCAAAGTGAAATAAGCCAGTCACAGAACGACAAATGCTGCCTGATTCCACTTAAATCAAAGAGTGGAATGGAGATTGCCAGGGGCTTGAGGAAGGAGAAATGAATTACTAATCAACAGTCATAAATTTTTCTGTTAAGCAAGATAAACAAGTTCTAAAGGTCTGCTACACAACATTGTACCTATAGTCAACAATGCAGTATTATATTGTGCACTTAACATTTTAAGAGGGTGGTTTTTTTTACCACAATAAAATAGCACACCACTTTTGTTTTTAAGGGAACCCAGGGGAAAACAGCGTAGGTCACCCCTCTTCCCCTTATCTGATGTCTCTGGGAGTTGGGAGTGTGGAGACCCTGGCCTGATGACATCTGACTGGGAGTGTCCAGTTGGGTGGGAGAAAGGATGATGGCTGCCCCACTGCCACCTCTAGCATCTTCCCACCTACAAAGAGAAAAATAAGAACCAAAGGCCCCAGGCACTCCCGGGAGGTCTGGTCCTGACAGCTTCCTCCCGGAACAATGAGCTGACACTGGATAGTCTGCAATCACCCACCAGATACTCTTCCTGTCGCAGCTCAATCAGCTTGTCAGGGCCTGGGAAACGAGGTGGGGTCTCTAGATGTGTAGGTTCCGGTCGGACAATTTCAGAGTTCCTAAATGCATTCCAGCTCTCCAGGTTCTGAGCCAATTGCTTTGCCTGCCTGTTTTTAGAGGGATGTTAAAAAAAAAAAAAAGAAAGCGGCCAACCGAATGAGTTGGTTTCAATTTCTTTTGCCTAAAGATGTCATGTGTTGTGTTCATGCTGGTGGTCTCCAGTGCTGGAGTGGGTTGCAGTCAAATGCTCGTTTGGAGAGAAGGAGTGACTACTAGAAAATGTCCACCTTTCACTATAGTTTAGTCTTCTCTTTCCAAGGCTGATTTCAGCTTTTATATCATTCTTCCAAAGTCTCAGTCTGCTCCATGCTAGCTGCTGGAGACAGCCGTGAAGGGACAGTCTTTACCTTCTAAGAGCTCATGTTGTTGGTGTAATTTAGTTGATAAGTCATGTCTGACTCTTTTTGCGAGTCATAGATTGTAGCCCACCAGGCTCCTCTGTCCATGGGATTTCCTTGGCAAGAATACTGGAGTGGATTGCCATTTTCTTCCCCAGGGGATCTTCCCAACCCAGGTATGGAAGCTGCATCTTCTGCGTTGGCAGATTCTTTGCCACTGAGCCACCAGGGAAGCCCTCAGAGCTCATAGCTGACTGGAAATGAGCATGCAGTAGTAGGAGTGTGGGGAAATGGGATGGAGGGGAGGTGCCTGACTCTCTGGTTAGTGGGATCAGAGCTCAGGCTGGGGCACAGGACTTCTAGGTTGTAGGCCTACATCTGCTATGTTTTATACATCACTGTGCAAACTGATATTCACCTCTTAACTTCCGAGGGCCTCAGTTTTCACCTATGTAAAGTGGGAGGGAACCTCTGTGTTCTGGCAACCCTCTGGAACCATTATGAGGGACAGAAATCAGCTGTGAAGTTGCCTGGGAGAAGGGGATGCAAACATGGCTTAGGTGCTGATGTCTGTGTTTGTTCTGTTTGCTACTGCCAGTGGACAAAGGGCTATGACTGCATTTGGAGAAAACATACCTTGAAGTTCTTCATTTCTCTGAGTAGACCCACAGTCCTCCCAGAACCCCAAGACCCCTGTCAACACTGTAGTCTTGTTGCCCTTCACAATGAAGGCATGTCTGGGTAGTGCTGGCTGGGGGTCCAGCTGTCCAGATAGAGCCCTCCTGGGAGCAAGTCTACATGAGTTCAGGCTTGATGGTGTCCACCTCATAGATGGGAGCTGGAAGCAAGGATGAGAAGGGGCTTTGCTGCTGTACAGAATGAGTCCTGTCTTGTGGCTCTCATAGTTCATAGTAGAATCTGCCTTTGTTTCCCTGTTCCTCTTCCTGCACCTGGATGAGTATTGGAATGTCCCTGCCTGGGTGTAGCAATATTAGAGGAAGGTGGAGTTGGAGGTCACAGAGTAAGCAATGCTCCTGAGCGTGGTACAGGGTGACAGGATGAGGACAGAGGCATCCTGATGAGGGGCGACTCTCAGGTCACAGGGGTCAGGAGACCTGTGGAGGACTGGCCATCCCTTCCCAGGACACTATTCTCCGGCCACTGCAACTGATGGGCTCCCTGTCCTTGCACTTTTCTCTCCAATTTGCTCTCTCTACTCCTCACCTCTCCTTTTTCCTTTTCCTTCCTTTTCTTTTTCTTTCCCCTATCTTTCTCCCTTTGTCTTCTCTCAGTCCCAACTCTGCTCAGAGTCACTCAGCCCAGAGGCAACAGTGCAAATTTCTGTTCCCATCTTTATTCATTACTAGCATATACTTCTTACATCTTTGATGCTAATTATAATAGTTGCTTTAAAATCCTTGTCTGCTAATCCCAACATACACATCTCCATTATTTGTCTTTTTCCTTGAGAATTGATCACACTTTCCTGTTCTTCATATGTTAAGTAATGTATTTTTAATTGTATCCTACACCCTGTGAGTATAATATTGTGGAGGCACTGGATTTTGTTACATTCTTATGGAGAATGTTGATTTTTTTGTTTGTTTGTTTGTTTTAGCTAGTCATTAACTGGGTTGGATTCAAACTGCAAACTCTTTTTCTGGGGCAGCAGCACAAATCTCACTGAGTTCTTTTATCCTCAACTAGGCAGCTTTGATCCGGCTCCATGAGTGCATGGGTCAGCAGTGACCCATGGTTTGACAGAATTTATGTATAGAATTCAGCTCCTTGTCTTCAGATCTATCCTTAGAAAGGAGATTCCCCTTTCACTTTGCAGCAGCTAAGGTCTTCCTGAACTGCATCTTCTGATTCTTTAAGTCAGAAAACTATGCATTTTCCTTAAGAAATTTGGTCACATCTCATGGTGCTTATGGCTCATCACAGCTCAGACATGGCTCAGTGTCTGTTCAAGTTGACTTTGAACTGTCTTCAAGCTAAAAGCCATAAAAATGGGAAATGACTTATGCCCCATCCTTTCTTCCACATGCCAACTCTCCTCTAGAATCTGCTTGCTTTTGGTCACTCTCCAGTACCTTTCGATAGTTGTATTAATATTTTTAATTTTGTCCAGAATTAATGGTTATTGGATTATCACTGGGTCCAGTAAGAGTTCACTTGGTTGTATCAAAGGTGAAAGTCCTCTTTTTCTCCTTCACCTTTTTTAGAGTGTTTGTCTCATGGTTTCAAGATGACTGTGGTGGTTCAAGCCATCATGTTAGCATTCTAGGCTGCAAGGACTATGAAAGAGGAAGGGCAACATGTGCTTTCCAGCTGCATCAGCCACCCTTTAAAAGATAGTCCCATAATTTTCCCCCAGCAACTTCTACCTGCATCTCATTGTCAGAATTTAATTGCAGAGTTATGAATATGAAATGTTATTATTAAGCTATTCAGTTCAGTTGCTCACTTGTGTCCGACTCTTTGAGACCCCATGGACTCCAGCATGCCAGGCTTCCCTGTCCATCACCAACTCCCAGAGCTTGCTCAAACTCATGTCCATCAAGTCAGTGATTCCATCCAACTATCTCATCCTTTGTCATCCCCTTCTCCTCCTACCTTCAATTTTCCCCAGCATCAGGGTCCTTTCCAATGAGTCAGTTCTTCCAATCAAGCCAAAATATTGGAGCTTCAGCTTCATCATCAGTCCTTCCAATGAATATTCAGGACTGATTTCCTTTAGGACTGACTGGTTGGATCTCCTTGCAGTCCAAGGGACTCTCAAGAGTCTTCTCCAACACCACAGTTCAAAAGCATCAATTCTTCAGCACTCAGCTTTCTTTATGGTCTAACTCTCACATCCATACATAACTACTGGAAAAATCATAGATTTGACTAGATGGACCTTTGTTGTCAAGTAACGTCTCTGATTTTTAATATGCTGTCTAGGTTTGTGTTAGCTTTTTTTCATGAGGAGCAAGTGTCTTTTAATTTCATGGCTGCAGTAACCATCTGCAGTGATTTTGGAGCCCAAGAAAATGAAATCTCTCACTGTTTCCGTTGTTTCCCCATCTATTTGCCGTGAAGTGATGGGACTGGTGATTATTAACTGATTATTAAGCTGGGCACATTCATATTCTCAACAGAATTAGAGTTAAGTTAGTAAAGAAGGAGAGAGAATGACTCAGGAAGGTAACTAGAAGCTATCCCATTTGACAGGGATGTTATGGAGAGTAAAAATATTAATGCATGTTGACTGTTTAGTACCACTCCTGGAACATAGAAAGTGCTGCATAAATGTTGATTTTAGTATTGCTGTAAGTTTCACAGTAGACATAATCCAGGGCATGATGGAAATCCTAAAGAGACATCTAGTCCAACTAGGCATGGAGGGGTGACAAAGAAAACCTCCCAGAAGCCAAACCTGAAAGACAGGTAAATGCTAACCAGGTAAGAGTGGAAAGGAGTTCCAGGCAGGAGAAAGAGCTCTGAGTAAAAGCTTAGCAACGAGAAACAGTCTGTTATGTGTATGGATATAATAATGTTCCATAGGATGTACAGAACGGTGAGTGAAAAGTCATGACCAGTAGTCAGGACTGGAACATGGAAAGGAGCTGATTCATCTCCACTATGTGCCCAGCACATAATGTGGTATTATTTTCTATGTGGTTGGGTAGCAACCAAGTTAGAGTGTGCGTGAACACCCATGCACAGACTCACACACACGCTCACACTCACATGCCTGATTTATATAACTCTGCAGGCTTCCCTCGGGAGAGAACCCTGCTAGGAACTGTGGTCCAAGTATTGCAGACCTTCCAGCCTCTGGGAGCTCAGAGCAGAGGTGCAGAGCCGTGGGCTGGGTGGTCACTGTGGCCTGCTGAGAGATTTGGACCCCTTCATTCCCCATAAGTCTTCCCAAAGATAGGGGCTTTCAAAAACATATTTGACAAGTTTGGTCAAACAGGAAGACAAGGGCTGATAGTGCAGGGAGGAGGCAAGGCTGGGGCTTGCTGCCTGAGCCTCTTCCAGCCTTCTCCTCCCAGCCTCATCCAGCCTGGGACTCGTCCCCAACTCCAGATCACCTCGGATGTGGGCTTGGGGGGAGTATAAGCACCTGGGCACCAGATGTGCTTGGGTCTGTGGGTTTCTCCTCTGCTTCTGCCCCTTCACTTGGGGATGAAGCATCCTTGTAGTGCCAGCCGGGGACTTTCTTCCGTCTTGTTCTATTGCTGCTGGAGGCTCCTCCTGGCTCATAATCTGTTTCTCTTGATTCCTCTCTGTGGTACTTCCCCCAACTCAGTTCAGTTCAGTCCATCCATGTTTATTGCACAGTTGTGAAGTGCTAGGGTCCTGTCCTGGGCCTGTGAGAGTGCTGTTTGGCATGTGATGTGTGGGGTATGGCGGGTGAGTGTGTGTGTGTGTGTATCGGGTGAGTATTTGATATTAGATATTTAATATTAGACCATAGTAGATCTATCCGGTCTTCCTTTTCACTGTGGAGAAATATTCTATGTTATAGCTAAATTACAGTTTTGTCCATTCTTTGTTCACAGGTATTTAGCTTGTTTCAGGGGCTTTGATATTCACATAATGCCTAAGTATGCCCCCTTCAGACAACTGCAAGTGGGTGAATGGCTTTGGGGCCAGGCAGTGAGAGGAGGATTCCAGGGATGAAATGGCAAATGACCGTCGCAAGCAACAGGAACAACTTATACGCATGGGGGCTGTGACTGTCACAACCTACTTCCCCATAGTTTCCATGTTCTCATCAACACTTGACCTTACACATTTAAAATATTATCAGCAGAATTATGTCCTTATTTGCTTGTCCCTTGTACTCAGAGTCCTCTTGAGGAGGCTCTGAACTCCTCAAGGTCAGGACTATTCGTGTCTTGCTTAACTTTTATTCAAATTTTTTTTTAAAAATTCTGCTTTCTTTCTCAATTGATTTAGGAAGTTTGACTCTCATTTTAGTGGCTACTCTTAAACTTTTAACAGATAGCCAAGCTTGAAGGTTATCACCCTCATCCCATCTTTCATGCCGTACTTATTCAGTTCAGTTCAGTCACTCAGTTGTGTCCAACTCTTTGTGACCCCATGAATCGCAGCATGCCAGGCCTCCCTGTCCCTCACCAACTCCTGGAGTTCACTCAAACTCATGTCCATTGAGTCGGTGATGCCATCCAGATCTCATCCTTTGTCGTCCCCTTCTCCTCCTGCCCCCAATCCCTCCCAGCATCAGAGTCTTTTCCAATGAGTCAACTCTTCGCATGAAGTGGCCCAAGTATTGGAGTTTCAGCTTTAGCATCAGTCCTTCAATGAACACCCAGGGCTGATCTCCTTTAGAATGGACTGGTTGGATCTCCTTGCAGTCCAAGGGACTCTCAAGAGTCTTCTCCAACACCACACTTCAAAAGCATCAATTCTTCCGTGCTCAGCTTTCTTCACAGTCCAACTCTCACATCCATACATGATCACTGAAAAAACCATAGTCTTGACTAGACAGACCTTTGTTGGCAAAGTAATATCTCTGCTTTTCAATATGCTATCTAGGTTGGTCATAACTTTCCTTCCAAGGAGTAAGTGTCTTTTAATTTCATGGCTGCAGTCACCATCTGCAGTGATTTTGGAGCCCCCAAAAAATAAAGTC
>NW_011494956.1:11879628-11880611 GCF_000754665.1 Bison bison bison | reverse complement strand
AAAGTCTGACACTGTTTCCACTGTTTCCCCATCTATTTGCCATGAAGTGATAGGACCAGATGCCATGATCTTAGTTTTCTGAATGTTGAGCTTTAAGCCAACTTTTTCACTCTCCTCTTTCATTTTCATCAAGAGGCTTTTGAGTTCCTCTTCACTTTCTGCCATAAGGGTGGTGTCATCTGCATATCTGAGGTGATTGATATTTCTGCTGGCAGTCTTGATTCCAGCTTGTGCTTCTTCCAGTCCAGTCTTTCTCATGATGTACTCTGCATAGAAGTTAAATAAGCAGGGTGACAGTATACAGCCCTGACGAACTCCTTTTCCTATTTGGAACCAGTCTGTTGTTCCATGTCCCGTTCTAACTGTTGCTTCCTGACCTGCATACGGATTTCTCAAGAGGCAGGTCAGGTGGTCTGGTATTCCCATCTCTTTCAGAATTTTCCACAGTTTATTGTGATCCACACAGTCAAAGGCTTTGGCATAGTCAATAAAGCAGAAATAGATGTTTTTCTGGAACTCTCTTGATTTTTTGATGATCCAGTGGATGTTGGCAATTTGATCTCTGGTTCCTCTGCCTTTTCTAAAACCAGCTTGAACATCTGGAAGTTCACAGTTCACGTACTGCTGAAGCCTGGCTTGGAGAATTTTGAGCATTACTTTACTAGCATGTGAGATGAGTGCAATTGTGCGGTAGTTTGAGCATTCTTTGGCATTGCCATTATTTGGGATTGGAATGAAAACTGACCTTTTCCAGTTCTGTGGCCACTGCTGAGTTTTCCAAATTTGCTGGCATATTGAGTGCAACACTTTCACAGCATCATCTTTCAGGATTTGAAATAGCTCAACTGGAATTCCATCACCTCCTCTAGCTTTGTTTGTAGTGATGCTTTCTAAGGCCCACTGGACTTCACATTCCAGGATGTCTGGCTCTACGTGAGTGATCACACCATTGTGATTATCTTGGTCATGAAGTATCTTTTTTG
>NW_011494956.1:11870963-11879528 GCF_000754665.1 Bison bison bison | reverse complement strand
TTATCGAGCCCATCTTTGCATGAAGTGTTCCCTTGGTATCTCTAATTTTCTTGAAGAGATCTCTAGTCTTTCCCATTCTGTTGTTTTCCTCTATTTCTTTGCATTGATCGCTGAGGAAGGCTTTCTTATCTATCCTTGCTATTCTTTGAAATTCTGCATTCAGATGCTTATATCTTTCCTTTTCTCCTTTGCTTTTGGCTTCTCTTCTTTTCACAGCTATTTGTAAGGCCTCCCCAGACAGCCATTTTGCTTTTTTGCATTTCTTTTCCATGGGGATGGTCTTGATCCCTGTCTCCTGTACAATGTCACGAACCTCATTCCATAGTTCATCAGGCACTCTATCTATCAATTTAGTCCCTTAAATGTATTTCTCACTTCCACTGTATAATCATAAGGGATTTGATTTAGGTCATACCTGAATGGTCTAGTTGTTTTCCCTACTTTCTTCAATTTAAGTCTGAATTTGGAAATAAGGATGCCATGATCTGATGTTCATGATCTGAGCTACAGTCAGCTCCCAGTCTTGTTTTTGCTGACTGTATAGAGCTTCTCCATCTTTGGCTGCAAAGAATATAATCAATCTGATTTCAGTGTTGACCATCTGGTGATGTCCATGTATAGAGTCTTCTCTTGTATTGCTTGCCCCTAAATTGTATCTTCAGGAACTCTAATTAGCCATACTTTAGATCTTCTTATTTTTTCCTCCATGTCTCTAAGTGTCTCTTATAGTTTTCATGTTTTTAATCTCTGGGCTGCACTATAACATTTCTTTTTAAAAAAAAATTGTATTGGAGTGTAGTTGATTTACAATGTTGTGTTAGTTTCAGGTGTACAGCAAAGCGATTCAGTTATATGTATATGTATATTCATTCTTTTTCAGATTGTTTTCTCATATAGGTTATAACATAATAGTGAGTAAAGTTCCCAGTGCTATAGGTCCTTGTTGGTTATCTATCTTATATATAGTCGTGTATGTACATTAATCTCAAGCCCCTAATTTATCTCTCCCCCCTCCACATTTCTCCTTTTGTAGTAACAAGTTTGTTTTGAAAATTTATAACTGTTTCTTTTTTTAAAATAAGTTCATTTTGTATTATTTTTTAAAATTATATTCCATATATGAGTGATATCATATGATATTTATCTTTATCTGACTTCATTTAATGTGACAATCTCTACATCCATTCGTGTGACTATGAATGGCATTACTTCATTCTTTTTTCTTTTATTGCACTGGATCAGTTGTGCTGGTGGGCTCTCTAGTGTGGCAGGTGCGGGCTGTTCTTTGATAAGTGTGCAGGCTTTTCGTTGCCATGGCTTCTGATGTTGCAGAGCACAGGCTCCAGGCATTGGGCACAGTAGTTGTGGCTTGTAGGCTGTAGAGCACGGGCTCAGTAGTTGTGGTGCATTGCCCCAAGGCGTGTAGGATCTTCCCAGACTGGAGACTGAAACTGTGTCCCGTGCATTGGCAGGCGATTCTTAACCACTGGACCACCAGGGAAGTCTACTGTATCCTTTTTTAGGACAGAGTAATATGCCACTGTGTGTGTTAGTTGCTCAGTCGTGTCCAGTTCTTGTGAACCAATGAACTGTAGCCCAACAGGCTCCTCTGTCCATAGGATTTCCAGGCAGGAATACTGGAGTGGGTTGCCATTTCCTTCTCCAGGGGATCTTCCCCACCCAGGGATTGGACCTGGGTCTCCTGCATTGCAGGCAGATTCCCACCTGAGCCACCAGGGAAGCCAATATCTTCTTTATCCATTCCTCTGTCGAGGGACATTTAGGTTGCTTCCATGTCTTAGCTGCTGTGAATAGTCCTGCTATGAACACTGGGGTGCATGTGTCTTTTCAAATTAGTGTTTTCTCTGAATATATGCCTAGGAGTTGGATTGCTAGATCATAAGGCAGTTCTATTTTTAGTTTTTAAAGGAATTTCCATACTCTTCTCCGTAGTGGTTGTACAAATTTCCATTCCCACCAACGGTGCAGGAGGGTTCCCTTTTCTCTACACCGTTTCCAGTGTTTATTGTTTGTAGACTTTTGATGATGGCCATTCTGACCAGTGTGAGGTGATACCTCGTTGTAGCCTTGATTTGCATTTCTCTAATAATTTCTGCTGCTGCTGCTAAGTCGCTTCAGTCGTGTCCAACTCTGTGCCACCCCATAGATAGCAGCCCACTAGGCTCCTCTGTCCCTGGGATTCTCCAGGCAAGAATACTGGAGTGGGTTGCCATTTCCTTCTCCAATCTCTAATAATTACTGATGTTAAAAAGAGAGAAGGCTTAAATCAATAAAACTAGAAATCAAAAAAGAGAAGTTACAATTGACACCACAGAAATACAAAGGATCATAACAGGCTACTACAAGCAACTATATGCCAATAAAATGGATGACCTATAAGAAATGGCCAAATTCTTAGAAAGATACAACCTTTTAATACTGAAACAAGAAGAAGTAAAAATATGAACAAACCAATCACAAGTACTGAAATTGAAACAGTGATTTGAAAACTCCCAAGAAACGAAAGTCCAGGACCAGGTGCCTCACAGACAAATTCTGTCAAACATTTAGAGAAGAGTTAACACGTATCCTGAAGTTCTTCCCAAAAATTGCAGAGGAAGGAACACTCCCAAGCTCATTCTATGAGGCCACTGTCACCTGGATACCAAAACTAGACAAAGATATTACAAAAGAAAAGAAAATTACAGGCCCATAGACACAAAAATACTAGCAAACCAAGTCCAATAATACATTAAAAGGATCATACACCATGATTGAATGGGATCATCCCAGGGATGCAAGGATTCTTCCATATCCACAAATCAATCAGAATAACATTTCTTTAGATTTGTCTTACAGCTCAGGAATTCTCCATTCAACTGTTTAACCAATTCATTGGGCTTTAAATTTCAAGTATTTGAATTTCCGGTTTAAGAAATTTTATCTGTCTATTCATCCATCTGTTTATCAAATAGACTGGCCATTTTTATTAGTCTCTGCTTGAGTTTTCAATTCATTGTTTTACTTTGTTGAACATTTTAGACTTACTTATTTCATATTGTTGTACCTAATCATTCCAATGTCTCAAGTCCTTCTGAGTATAATTCTACTCCAGATTCTGATGATTCCCACTTACTGTCTCTCATGTGTCTTAACACCTTTCTGACTGAGTGCAAGCTCTGTTGACCACTGTAAACCTGGGAGGAACCTGTGGGGCCTGGACTGATGACTGATTTCTCCAGAGGAAATTGCTTTCCTCTGCCAGCTGCCACAGAGCACTGCTGGTCTGGGACTACTTTAATTTCTTGACTTGGGGTTTCCTGGACCAAGCAGATAGTATAAATTTGACCCAGACCTGTGGAGTTCAGGGATATGGTTATGAATTGTCAGCAGCCTTTATTCTTTTACTTTTCCTTTTTTTCCACTTGGATCCAAGCCTAAGATCAAATCTTGGGCCTAAGCTATCTTGTCTCTCTTTGATGGTGGGCAGATTTTTTTTTTCTAGTTTAACCTTTCACTGAGAGTATAACCTTTCAAAGACGTCAACTTCTGTGTGTGGGAGAGGAGTGGCGTAGGGGATCCAATCACACATGTGCCCAAGGCCTTGTCCCCTCTGTTGCCAGTAAACCCTGAGGTTCCAGTGTGCTGGCATCAGCAAATACTGGGGAGCTGGCCTGGTGTGGCACTGGCTCTCCAGGCTGGAAGCCTCTCTTCTCCTTCGACCTTTGGAGAGTCTTTGTTTTTTGCCAAGTTCAGCTCTGCTTTTAAAAAGATTGTTTGATATATTTCATCCATTACTTATTTTTTAAAACCAGAAGTTTGTTTATCTTTAGAATATCAAATCCATAATACCTCCAGGAGCAGGAATCCTTATCAGGATTTTGAAGTAAGGGTAGGAGTTCAGTACCAACCATGCCGTAGTCTAGCACTCAACCATTGCATCTGTAATTGTTTTATATTATGGACATGTTGCTCAGTGTTCCAGCAGGAATAGAGGGTCCTAAGGCTGAGGTCCGTGTCTCAGAAAGCCAGAAGAGGCACAGCGGGGGCAGAAACTTGCCAGCCAGCCAAGCTACAATGAATGGCTTTCTGTATTTCCACTATTGGCTCTATTACCATCACTGTGCTGAGGGGCCATGTACTCACCATGGCCCTTCCTCCTAAGGCTGAGGTCCATGTCTCAGAAAGCCATGTATTCACCATCCCTTGAAATGGTGACGGTAATAGAGCCAATGGTGGAAATGCAGGCAGAGAAGCCTGGGATGGGGTCAGCCCGGGCTGAGCCAGGCAAACAGTCTGGTTTGTGTGTGTGCTCATGCTCAGTTGTGTCCAGCTCTTTGCTACTCTATGGACTGTAACCCACCAGGCTTCTCTGTTCATGGGATTTTCCAGGCAAGAACACTGGAGCGGGTTGCCATTTCCCACTCCAGGGAATCTTCCTGACCCAGGGATTGAACCCTGCGACTCTTGTGTCTCTTGCATTGGCAAGCGGATTCTTTACCACTGCGCCACCTTAGAAGCTGTTCGGGAGCCTGGTTTAGCTCTTTGCAAATTCCTCAGACTTGGTGCCTGGTTCTAGGTCAGGCATAGGTTCCTGCTACAAATTGTTTGCCTGGCTTAGCTTGGGCTGACCCCATCCTAGGCTTCTCTGCCTGCATTTCCACAATTGGCTCTATTATCATCATTGTTTCAGGGGATGGTGAGTATGTGGTCTCTCATCACAGGGACGTTTCCTTATAGCTTGGCTGGCTGACAAGTTTCTGCCCTTGCTCTTCCTCCTCTGGCTTTCTGAGACATGGACCTTAGCCTTAGGACCCTGTGTTCCCGCAGGAACACCAGCCTGCCTTCCTTCCCACACCTGGGAACCAGGCTAGAGCCTGCTGTAGCACATGAGAGATGTGCTTAGAGACTTGTTCTCTGGGACTGGCCCTTCTTAGAGGCCTTGTAGAAAACAGACCTCAGCTCGGGGCTCTGTGATGACCTAGAGGGGTGGGGTGGAGGGATGGTGGGAAGGAGGCTGAAGAGGGCGGGGATATATGTATATACACAGCTGATTTGCTTTGTTGTACAGCAGAAATCCACACAACATTGAAAGCAATTATACCCCAATAATAAAATTTTAAGAAAGAAAATAAATAGAACTGACTTGGAAACTCTACAACAAGAATAAACACTAAGAATAAAAAAGAGAGACCTGCTCATTGTCTATTAACTATTAAAATTTTAGTATGGACGAGCATATCTGACATTTTAATGATGGTAACAGCCAGAGTGTATCAAGTTCCCACAATGCAATAAATGATTTTTATTGAGACCCCATACTGAGAACAGAAATGGGAAAAGATCTTTCCATAGATCAAGATATGGCCTAGAGATGGGTTCCAAGGTATAGTGGGGTGCATGAGAGTGCTGAGAAGAGAAAGAGAAGTCATCGCTGGCAGGGGAGGGGAACAGGTAGGACATTCATTATTCATTCCATCAACAAACACTCCTTGGGCACCTACTGAGTGCCAGGTTTTTTGCTAGGTGTTGTTGAAGACCGACCTCAGGGAGCTTAAAAGAGCCTGGCTCAAGGCAGATCCCTTCACATCCCCCCAAAACATCTACCCTAGTCCCTCACTGAATAGATGAAGTAACTGAGGCCCAGAGAAGGAAGGGAACTGCCTCCAGGTTTCACAGCAAGTGCTTGTATCACAGAGATAGTGAGAAAGGTCATGAGAAAAGAGAATCTAAAGTGAGGGGGCACTGAATCTCTCCACTTCCCTGGAAATCACCTGCCCCTAGGTGACCTGGGCTGCAGTATGGGGGCCTGGGGCCAGCCACAGACTACTCTCCTGACGGTCCTGGTACGAGCACCTCTGTGGCTCCCAGAGGGTGCTGGGGCTGGGGTGGGGTGGGTGGCCCTCTGCTTCCCCTCAGTCCCCAGGCAGGGAGGGCTGCTGGCTGAGAAGTTCCATTTGCAGTGTTGGGGAAAGGGGGGGGGGTCTTCTTTCTCCCAACCCATCAGAAACCTATGAGACAGAACTGACTTTATCAGACCCCAGCTGTGGCTGCCTTGGGCTTACTGGGAGGTGCTGGGGCTGGGAGCAAGGCTCAGGACAGGCTGACATAGCCGAGAGGAGATAATTTCAATCTGCAGTCTCCAGATTGAGGGAGAAATGTAAACACAGGCTGCTGGGCCAAGAGCCATGAGGATGGGTGGGGGCGGGGAGGAGGTAGCGGGCACCCTGCTCACTTCTTGCAGAGCTCACTTGGAGAGGAGCTTCCACTGATTGTCTATGACCTGGTCCTTTACAGGGATATGAAGGAGCAGCTGCTCTGGCTTTTGAGGTCCCTCTGGGCCAATCTTCACTAAGTGGGGAGGGTCTTGGCTAGACAACCCTTGCTGTGTTTCACAACTAGCTGTGGAACATCCTTGAGCAAGGATGCTTTCTATATACCTCTGTTTCCTCATCTGAAAAATGGGAATCATATTAGAACCAACCTTATGGGGTGTTTGATCTTTATTTCAGAGAAGGCAATGGCAACGCACTCCAGTACTCTTGCCTGGTAAACCCCATGGACGGAGGAGTCTGGTAGGCTGCAATCCATGGGGTCGCTAAGAGTCGGACACGACTAAGCAACTTCACTTTGACTTTTCACTTTCATGCATTGGAGAAGGAAATGGCAACCCACTCCAGTGTTCTTGCCTGGAGAATCCCAGGAACGACGGAGCCAGGTGGGCTGCCGTCTATGGGGTCACACGGAATCAGACATGACTGAAGTGACGCAGCAGCAGCAGCAGCAGCAGCAGAGCACCTCCAGGGCCAATGCTCTTGGCCCTTTTACCCTACAGTCTCCCAGGCCTGAGTGTGGTGTGTGGGCAGGTGGGCATGGCCAAAGGTGGCCTGTGGCAGGTCTGTCCCTGGCAGCCCGTCATCCTAAAAATCTTTGAGGATGGCTCTGAGCAGGCCTTGTGCTGAGGGTGGCAGAAAGGAAGGAGCTGAAGTTTCAGGTCCAGGTGACAGAACAAGGGAGGCTGTGCTGTTGTGAAATCATGAGTTAACGCGCATGGCCTGAGAAGCCGTCCACCTGCCTCTAGGGATACTTAGTGAGGTGGATGGGCTGGGAGCCCTCCACCTGCAGGAATGGGAGCTGCCACAGGTCTGAGAGGTCACAGCTTAGTACCACATATTTATTCACTGGCCAATTTTCACATTTTTCAGGTAATTTATTTTTTAAAGCAAAGTGTTAATCGCTCAGTTGTGTCAAACTCTTTGTGACCCCATGGACTGTGGCCTACCAGGCTCCTCTGTGGGATTATCCAGACAAGAATACTGGAGTGGTTGCCTTTCCCTTCTCCAAGGGATCTTCCCAACTTGGGATTCAAAGCCTGGTCTCCTGCATTGCAGGTGGATTCCTTATCATCTGAGGCACCAGGGAAGCCCCAGTGACATGCTGAGAGGCACAGTTCAGTTCAATTCAATCACTCAGTTGTGTCTGACTCTTTGTGACCCTGTGGACTGCAGTATGCCAGGCTTCCCTGTCCATCACCAACTCCCACAGCCTGCTCAAATGCATGTCCATCGAGTCGGTGATGGCAACCAACCATCTCATCCTCTGTCGTCCCCTTGTCCTCCTGCCCTCAATCTTTCCCAGCATCAGGGTCTTTTCCAATGACTCAGTTCTTTGCATCAGGTGGCCAAAGTATTGGAGTTTCAGCTTCAGCATCAGTCCTTCTTCAAGCTTTCGTTCTCTTTGTCAGAGGTATGGTCGGAAAGATTTTTAGGAAATTGGTGAGTGCCTTTTTGTCTTTGGGGTGCCTCTGGGCGCATAATTGTGTCACACTCAGGAGTGCCTCTGTGTGTGCCTTGCTCCACATCCCTGCCAGGAGTTCTGACTTTATTTCTTAGGAAGAAAGAAGCATTAGGGATGAAATGCAGAATGAAACCCCGGTTCTGCCCTCAGGAGTTGACAGTTTCATGGGAGAGTGAGGCCGGGAACCAAATGATGATCGCTCAGGGTGGGGAGGGCTGCACTGGACGAGCACAGTGGGCTGGGAACAACTGCTAATGCAGCCCAGAGAGACGGAGAGAGAGTCTCTGAGAGCTTCCTGGGAAATGGCAACTGGGCTAGTATTGAAGGATGCACTGAAGAAAATTAGGGAAACCAAGTAGGGGGATGCTTTAGTGGATTGTAGGGCATATTGTCGCTGCCAGTGCAGGAAATGCAAGAGACGTGGATTTGATCCCTGGGTCAGGAAGATCCCCTGGAGGAGGAAATGGCAAGCTGCTCCAGTATTCTTGCCTGGGAAATTCCCTGGACAGAGGAGGCTGGTGGGCTACAGTCCATGGGGTAAATGCCAGTAGGGAGAGAGGGTCCAGGGTACTCAGGGTTGGGGTTCCACAACCTGAAGTCAGTCAGACGGAGGGGAACCACAAAACTCTCAAAACCCTCCTGGAACCTGCTGATATTTTCAGCCTGTATCCCCTTGGAGAGGTAATAATCTTGTCGTCTGCCTCGCACTGCAGGACACTGAGAAATCTGATATTTGTCCCACATTCACCCCTGGCTAACCCTGTGGAG
>NW_011494956.1:11859026-11870831 GCF_000754665.1 Bison bison bison | reverse complement strand
TGGCCCTGAGGGAGTGGCGGGGGGTGCCGGGCAGGCTGCTGGCAGTACACCTGAGCCCAGCCCCTGTTCACTGTCCCTGGCCCTTGCCATGATCCCAGCTGTGGTACCCTCCTTTTGACAGATTAAAACCATGGATCAACCCATTCAGAGAAGGCTCCAATAACCCAAGCCATGTAGACTCCAAAGAGGGGGGCATGAATTATGGGATGAAAAGTGCGCTTTGAGGTGGTGGGGTGGGGGTACAGGGAAGAGCTGTTGTGGCAACAGTGTATGTCCTGCCTGCAGGGGGCCTCAGGGTGGACTTGTTCACAGCTGAGCAGCTAGAACCCCAGACCGCTCCACCCACTGGCCCCTGGATTGGCTAACTGGCTGACTGCCTGGTTGGCCTGCTCTGGACAACACTGGTGGATCTGCAGCAGGCAGGTCTCCGGGTGGGACTTGGAGGTATACCGCCCCTCAGAAGCAGCAGAAATAAAACCTCTCCAAAATGGAACTGCCACGGTCAGGATCTGCTGGTTTGAGCTCCTGGGGTGGCAGGCTCCTCTCTCAGAGTAGAGCTGAGCTTCTGAGGAGGCTGGAACTCAAGGCCAGGCCCCGAACTACTGAAGGCAGGGACCCAAGGGTGAGGACTATGGACAGCGTGTTCCTGGACTGGGAGCCAGAGACCTACAAAGCTTTGTCACCTGGGTGGGAGTGGAAGATTTTAGCTGGAAGAGATATGAGACATTGGTCTGGCTGAACTTTTCCATTTTCCTGAACATAATGAGAGTAGTAATCATGACTACCTTTAAATAATCCCAAATAAGTACTAGATATATGTGTGTGTGTGCGCGTGTGTGTGTATACAGAACATCTATGTATTCTATATTGTGTGTGTTCGTGCTCAGTTGTATCTGACTCTTTGCAACCCATGGACTGTAGCCCGCTAGGCTCCCCTGTCCTTGTGATTTTCCAGGCAAGAATACTGGAGCAGGTTGCCCTTTCCTCCTCCAGGGCATCTTCCTGTCCCAGGGATTGAACTTGTGTCTCCTGAGTTGGCAGGCGGATTCTTTACCATTGAGCCACCTGGGAAGCCCCATATATTCTAAAAAACATATATTATACATAAACAAACTGACTTCTGTAAATAGTCCAGTGATGTGGGGTGAAACAAAGAAGGGAAGGGACACTCTTCGTATTCCGGCACTAGAGAGTGGCCAAAGCAGAATTAGACCCAGATCCACTTGACCTTGGAGCAAGCGTCCTATGCTGTTCAGCCCACCATCGTCTGTGCATCAGGACCAGCCCACTGCTTGCACAGCCCTGCAGCCCTTCTAGAATTAAGAGGCAGGGGAAGATGGGCTTGCTGGGGACCTGCCTGTCCCTGTCTGTCCTTGCCCTCCCCAGGCCAGCTCTGTCAAGGAAAGGCCAAGCTCAAGGCCACATGAGGAGTTCCCGAGCTGTCTTTCATCCGGTCCCGCGGTTATTTGTTCAGCATGCAGTGCAAATTTCCCTGTCTCAAAACATGGAATCTGGTACAGCTTTGCCTGGATCAATGTCCAAGCCCTTTCAAGTTCTGGAGAAAGTTACTCCTCTCCAAAGTTCAGACCTGCCAGACTCAATAACTCCACAAAAATGCTTGGATGAAAATTGCTCCAAGCAATCCCAGCGGAAAGCCAGCACCTCACCCCTCGTTTAAAGTTATGATCCTTATCATAATTAATTCAATAAAGAAGTAATGTGCTTCAACCTAGGCAGAGAGAATAATTTTCTGTCCTGACTGGTATAAACTTTCAACTAGGGACATTTAAACTCCGGGTCTGAGCTCTCTCAGCAAGTAATAAATTGCAGACCCAGGCAGGGCTGCAGAACCCCGTTTAAGCTGCGGTAAACAGGCCGCGATTGAAGAGAGGAAGATTTGGATTCGGGTGGGCAGCTCCAATAAATAGCAGAGTGTTGTTTATGAAGCCCGCAGTCCCGGCTGGCCTCTGCCTTGAGAAAGGCAGTAGCATTTGCTTGTTGAAAGCACCAGAACATTTGATCTCGCAGTTAGAGGACCCACCTTGAGTCTTGAATCTAAAATCCATTTCCTTCCATAACTGAAAGGTAGGATTAGCCTGACTTCTAAACAGACTAACACATTCTCCAGTGGAGATACTGATTTGATGAACCAAGCCAGCCCATCCCAGAACTGTGTTTCCTCTTCTTTCCTTGGAGGTGGCAATGATTAAAGTTGCTTTGGGATTTGTTTTGAGCACGTTCAGAGTAAACAATGCTCCTGGATTGTTCCAGAAGCCCATTAGGTTTACAAAAATGAAAACTTTAGCAATCAAAGTCTTTGGAAACAAGTAAAAATAGAAGGAAAGTCAGTTTTAATCCAAACAGCTTTCAGAATACATATGATGGGAAGAGATGAATCCAATATCCATTGTTTTCTGAAAAATAATTCAGTGATGGGGAAGCAGAGTTCTTTAAAGTAATTAAATTTGGGAACATCAAGGCGATTGTCTGACTCGTATTCTTTCATTCCTGGCGTAAGATTTTGGATACCTCCTTTGTGAACTGACAGCAAGCCTGCATTCCAGAACTGAAGAGCGCCTTTCTCGTCAATTTTGTGGGTTGAAAACAATTGTGTTATCGGTGCACATTCCACACCATCGACTCGAGCTTGCACAGAGATGCACTGTGACAAGGCTCACTGCCGCGGTAACCTTTCCAAACTGCGCAGCCTCGCACAGCGTTATATCCAAGACAAATAGCCGGTTCTGGAGAACTGACTGAGCATACTCACGGATGTTAGCCATCAAAACACAGAAAGTACATACACTAGACAGCCTGCACTCTTTTTATATCATAAAAAAATGTGAAGAGTTGCCTCTGGAGAAGAAGGAGAAGCAGCCCTTTGAAACCTAGATAGATGGAAGAACTCAGGATGGGGCAGCTAATCAAATATGCCAGGTCTGGGTACCACCTCTTTACATCCTTTCTGGGGCATGGAGAAATAAAAATATATCTGTGGGGAAATAATATATGAGTAATAATTGCATGCCACAGATGTTGATCATTCTCTGTGGATTTGCAAAGAAAAAAGTAAAATTGTCTTACCTGTATTTATGTCACCCACTCAAGGCACAGAGTGTAAAACTGGAGGCTGATGCGGCTTCCGCTCCTGACACCAAATATTTCTGGTACTGGTGTCTCAGGGTCTTTTCTTTCCAGTCAATGTTTTTTTTTGTTGTTGTTGTTGTTGTTTTAAGTGAAGATAACCATCCAGTTTATGATTTGTAGTGCTGGCCACTCAATTAAAAGATAAAGAGAAACTCTATTTCTGTTTTGTAGATAAGTTCATTTGTAGCCTTTTTTTAGATTCCGCATATAAGCAATATCATATGATATTTGTCTTTCTCCGTCTGACCGACTTCACTCAATATGACAATAGAAGATAAACTTATGGTTACTGGGGTAAGGGAAGGAGGGGTAAATTGGGAGATTGGGCTTGACATATACACAACACTACATATAAAACAGATAGCTAATGAGGACTCTCTATAGCACAGAGAACTCTAGTCAATACTTTGTAATGGCCTATATGGGGAAAGAATCTTAAAAAAGAGTGGATCTATGTGTATGTATAACAGATTCACTTTGCTGTACAGCTGAAACTAACACAGCATTGTAATCAACTGTACCTCAATAAAAATTAAAAAAAAAAAGATAAAAAGAAAGAGCAACTCAACAATAGGTAAGTACTCAAGGCTGCTTAGCGGCTGGGTTCTGTTTCTAAGCATTTCCACTGTGAGCGCTACAGGCCCTTTTGTGGTCCAGTTGGGTCCCCTCAATGACCTGAATGTCGGTAGTGTCTAGTGGGTTCTGCACCCCTGACATTCTCTCCCCAATGAGAAATGGTCTTGAAGATTTGGGGGCTTCCTTTCTCAAATCTGGGCCAGGACTACTCAAGGATTTCAAACTGACCCCATAATGAGGCTGAAACTGGGCATCAGCGGGTACCCTGGGATGAAAGTACAAGTAAAGCAGGGACTGAAATCCACAAAGTGGGGGCCCAGTTGCTTTCATGACACACACATTTGAGCCAGCACATTTGACCAACGCTCACAACCCCTGCCCGAGCCCCCTTCTACCCCCCAATCCCTCTTGGATTGATTAAATTGGCTCAAGATGACACCAATAATTGGCTCAAGATGGGGCTTCGACAGGCCCAATGATCCATATCTTCACATTCCCTAAAATCAGTCCTTTCAGCTCTGTGTTGGATTTAGGATGGTTTACATTGGCTCCGTCACAAACATTTTAATAAAGTCCCAGAGAAACCGCAAACGGGTGACATCATTGGATGGTGTTAAAAAAAAAAAAAAAAAAAAGAGTCCCATTTTGTAAGAGAGAGGCTGGGCCTCCGGAGTGTGATCACGGTCTGTCCGCCCTGTTTGGTCATTCAACAATCATCTGCTGTAATTAGGACCATAATATTTAAAATGGGGTACGACCGCAGAGGGGGTAGTGGCCGGCAAAGGACATTAGCTAACAAGGCAAAAACAAGTATGAATATTTTGACATAAGGTAGCCAAGAAGATGAACGACCGCAGGGCGGGTGTGTGGCCCCAGGGCTGAGGGGCTGGCAGCCTGGACCTGGTGGAGGCGCTTGGAGCACTGATGTGAGGACAGCCCCCTTGTCCCCTGTCCCAGGACATGGAGACGGATGGCACAGCCAGGCCCCGGAACTGAGGACCCAAGGGCTGGAGAGGGGAGCGGTTCAGAGCCAGGGATTCTCATTAGGAGGGCTTCTTGTGGAGGGGTAGGCTACAGGGAATTTTCATCTTTATACTCTTCTGTTTACTTACCCTGAACATCCTCTAAGGGCTTATATTGATTTTATAATCAGAAAAATATCAACAATGCTTTTTCAAAAATTAGTGTAGCAATTGTGATTATGCCCAATGATTATAATTATATATTAGACTGAAAATGTCCAGAGTAAAATGCACTATTCATGTTAATGGTGGTTCTCTCTGGGTATCTAGATGGATGAGCCTTTCATCTTTTGCTCTTTGAGTTATTTTTATAGTAGATAAAAAACATTAAAGAAAAGTGAAACATTGAAATCTGAAGAAAATGAATTTGAGTCATTTGGGCATGGATTAAAATCTATGTGTTGCCCCATCACTCTGCAAAAAATACAAGTTGCTGTTTTAGTTTCGTATTGTATTTTTTTTTTAATTTTTTAATTTAATTTAATTTTTTAACTTTACAATATTGTATTGGTTTTGCCAAAATATATTTCACTTGCATAATTATTAACTGACAAGAAGCAAGATATTTGAAAGTGGCAGAATCCAGCCTCCCAGCTGAGGAAGGGACATGCGCCGATCTCCCTGAGTGTCGGGACCACACTGTCTGAGGTGAGTGGCCGTGCTCGTGGGTCTCCCACCCCCTGCTGTTGCTCCCTTGGAAAGGGCTAGCTCATTTGATGTGTGTCTCCTTGTCAGCCTGCTGGGCTGAAGTCATGTCGGAGATTTCCCAGAATAATCGATCCATTATGGTCATCACAATTAATTGACTTTTCTGTGACTCAGGGTCAGTCTGATGCCAGAACCTACCTGGATCGTTTTTGTTACTAAGAGATTTCAGGATTGTTTTGTTTCATTTCCTTTGTAAAAGTATCCATAGTTATATGGTTCACACCGGAGGGGAGGATCTGGGAAGCTTAGAGTCCATATGAAAAATAGAGTGAAACATAGACTGTATGATGTTTATGTGTCACGTCCTGTGTGCCTATGCACATGTGACTTTTTTTCCTGCATTTTTTTAAATGCATCTTTTAAAGGCTGAATCTGGCCATTACTTCTTGCTAATGCCATGCCTCACCTGGCTGACTGGGGTTTAGGCACATGGAGAATACCTATTGGTTTAACTAAAAACAATACACCTAACGTGAAGTCCTATTCCTCATGCTAAACAAATGCATGAAATTTGCACAATGCAAACTAACTGTTTTAGCTCCTGTTTGACCCCCAAATATTGCTGGGATTATTCTTTCCTCCCAGCTTCACTTTTTCTCACAAGGAAAGTGGAAAGGAGTGAGACGGATGTGAGTTGAAATCTCTTTTCTGTTTCTTGCTGTGTGACCACAGACAAGTCACGTAACCTCTCTAAGACACAGCTTCTCTGATCTGTAAAACAGAAATAGTATCCATTTCTGGGGGTCATTTGCACACTGTCTGGCGTGATGGATGGAAAGCACCTAAAACAGATTCTGTTTTGTCCAGGTTAACAGAGGAAGGTGAAATTTAGAAGTTCAGGTGGCATGAGAGAAGAACATCGAACGATTAAAAAAGATTGTAGTTTAAATCATAGCTGATTCACTCTGGGAGATTCATATCTTCTCTGGGAGCTCAGTTTTCCCACTTATATCACTGGGGAAGCAGAAGTGCAGAATGTGTGGAGTGGTCAAGAGCCCAGGTCAGGAGCCCAGCTGCCCGGGTTCGAATCCCCACCAGATGACCCTGGGTCACTTCACTGTACTGTGTGAATTTCCTCCTCGGTAAAACAGAGGCGTTGTGAGGATGAATGTGTGGATATCTTTGCAGCAAGGTGGCAGTGAGGTGTAATGAGTACTGTGTGAGTGTTAGCTTTGCTTACAAGGATGTTCTTTGAGGTCCCTTCTGACTCTCAATTTTTCATTTCTGCTTCCTCTGACCTCAAATTTTCAGAGAAAGGCCGATTTTTATTTTATTCTACAACATGAAGGTAACTGCAAACATATTGTTCAAAGAAAATAAAAGGTACTTTTCAGGCTTTAGTCTGCAATAACTTAAAGGAAAGGACCCAGAAGAAAAAAAAAACCAAAACCCAAGGACCCAGCACTGTCTTGATTCTGTACAAATGTTCGCCTCCTTCAAAGAGGCAAGAAGGCAAGTGCTGCCAGATCTGATTGTGCAGACCCGGAGGATCTGATCACCCGTCACTAAGGCCACTAATCAAATTTCCATCCAATATGCTCACGCAGGATTTCCTGATCAAACACTTAAGCTGCCCCTCTGCACCCCCATTAGCTAACATGTTTTATATGCAGAGGGGTCATCAAAAGTGTAATTGCCTTAAAGAAACTTAATCCTGCATTCTTGTCAACTCGAAGATAGCTAATAATACTCGCTAGCTGATATTTTTTTCCAACAACAAGAACACACCAGAAATTAGGATTTTGTTTTTAATCTTCCTCTCAGCAGATGTTGAAACCTAGGTGAACTGTTATCTCTCATGGGCCAGGTTAAGAAATGAAAAAAGATGAATTTTCTCTAAAATTATTTGACTTTTCTGAGAAAACACATTGCTGCCACGCGGTGCTAGAAGACTAGAATGAGCTGGGAAGATGCAAACCCAGTGGTTTTTCAGAGTCGATGTAACATTATTCTGGCCTCCAAGTTCAGACTTTACATATAAATATTTATAAGGATATTGCATTCATTTTACATCATATTAATTTGATCAGCTTGCATTTTGGAGGGCTGCAAAAGAAGTTTACTAGATGCCGAATGAAAAGGTGCCCCACAAAATGAAAGTACAGCAGAAGAAAGGGATGATGTGATTATTGATCTCAGTGTTATTTAATAGCTATTGTATTTAATTGGTAAATATGTGGTATATATGACATTGGTAAATTCCGTGGATATATTCTAAATGTACCTTTTGCCTAACGTTTCAAAATATTGCTGTTTTATGGCTTCTAGTATTCTTGTTTGGTCAGTTTATCAGGGAATTATTTTCTTTAAAATTGAGGGTTTTTTTTTAAAGCTCTTATCTCACAAAGGTGTTTTTCATATTTGAAGCCGATTTTCTAATTTCATTTCAAATAAGCACTAAGTGCAAATGTGTTTTGGGTTATCTTTGCTGTGTTCTCCCTCTTTTGTTAACAGGTTGAAACTAGCTTTGACCTGAGAAGCTGTCATGTTTGTCATATCTGTGTGCAGACGGGTGTCTGCACATGTGTGTTTGCACACATACACACACTCTCACGGACACACCAACAACCCTCGCTGGGACTTGCAGTTTGAATGAGAAAGGGCCCCAGTCAGGCTGGGACAAGCAGATCAGGAAATTTAACCTGACTCTCCCAACCCCAGTCATCATCAGCAGGGTCTGAAAAGGCCAGGTTTGTCAGGACTCAAGGATCCTTGGTGTCTGAGTGGCAAAACCGATTTGAGGTCCTGTCTGTCCTGACCTAACATTTGCCCCAGGACTCCTCCACCCTCACTGACTCTCCCCTCTTCTGTGCACGGGTGCCCGGTGTCCCCTGATGGAGGTACAGAGTGACTGTGATTATCCCTGGCTCCACTTTAGGTAAAGTCAGGGGTCACTTGCATGGACTTGTTCGACTGCTTTGGGAGGACAGAGAAAATGTGTTCCTTGTGTTTGTGGGAGGAGATCAGAGCCTGCCACGAGGCTGGGGAGGCCGGCATGAAACGGGCCCATATAACAAAGAGAGGAACGTGGGACACGATTCAACCATTTGTGGAGATCTAGGTAACCAGACAAGCCTGTGGGGGAGGGAGGGGACTCCCTTCTTTCAGATGAGAAGATTAAGTGGCTCATTGATGGCATAAAGGTCTTCAGCAGAACCTGCCCCCAATCCCTAGGATCAAACCCAGCTATGCCCACCGCTGCAGCCCTCCTTCTGTTTTGTCCTTTACTCCACTGAGCCCCTCAAGCAAGCACTGTGCACTGGCCCCTGCCGGCAACACATATGCACACACAGTCACCCCCAACACAGCGCTCCCTTTGACTTCGATGACTGTGCCGTCTGGAACTATGCAGACAGAAAAGAAAGGACATTTCCTATCTGTCCTAGATATCTCTGGGTGGGACACCCTGCGAGGAAATCCTCAGCCACCTCACCATCAATTATCATGCGTGGAGTCAAGGGGAGGCTTGGGAAGAGTACTTTCCAAATTTCCATCAGCACCTGCCTCCCAACCACCGAAAGTAAAGTCTCAGGTAGATAAATAGGTCAAATAAATAATTAATAAAGAAGTAAATTACAATCTAAGACAATTCCATGTCCTTATTAAGCAACCTTAGCTCTGAGGCAAATCTCCTAGCCACTTCCCTGTGTTCTTAACAAATTTCTGCCCTGATCCTCTTCTGTATAAATGTTGAGGCAGTCTCTGTTAATAAGGGGCTAGAATGGCCATTTCAACATATCTCATTTATTTTCTTATTCTTTAAAATAATCAGGGTTTTGAATTGGGCTTAAACCAGCTTGGGTGGGGCAGAGGCAGAGAAACACTTCATCTCAGGACAGTTTGAGCTGCTAGTGGAAGACTGGTTGTTATTTGATTGCTCCGAATGACCCATGTCTAATTTGAAAAAAGAGTCAACAATTTGACTTTTAAAGTTTTTTTTTATATTTGTTTATTTATAGAACAATTGAATATTTTGCTAGTTGAAAATAAAAAGGCCCATAACAGATGAATGCAAAACTCATTTGATATGTTAAATGCCATGAACTCAGAGGATGTCCATGCTTAGAGAGCCCCTAAAGGTTATGGACCAGCCTTCCCATTTGACACATGGGGCTGCTGGAGGGAAAGGACTTCTGCAGAGTGGCAGTGTGAATCATCAGGCAGCAAATGACCAGTATTTCTGTCGTGTGTGTTAGTCTCTCAGTTGTGTGCAACTCTTTGCGACCCCATGGTCTGTAGCCTGCCAAGCTCCTCTGTCCATAGAATTCTCCAGGCAAGAATACTGGAGTGGGTAGCCATTTCCTTCTCCAGGGGATCTTCCCGACCTAGGGATGGAACCTGGGTCTCCTGCATTGCAGGCAGATTTTTTACCGTCTGAACCACCAGGGAACTGGGGCATTTTCCAATGAGTTTATATAAATAGAATAGGATGGTCACAAAGAGAATGGTCTCAGTTACTCTGGGCAGCCACATAACTTGACACAGCTCAGGAAGCAATTCCAGTGTCAAGAGTTTCACATATTTTTCAACTTTGTTTTACCAAAACGCATCTGCTGTTCAGAAACATCTTCACGTCTTCTAGGAGAAACATCTCGAAAGGACAATGGGAATATTTTCTATTTTTATAATGATGTCTGATCTTTTACCTTTGGGAGATTTGTATTTAAACCAACTCAGCTTGCCAACTTCCCTTAAAGAAAAAGTCATTAAATTTCCAATTGGAAATTTGAGCATAAATGAGAGATTTCAAATGAAAACAGCAAGGAATTTGGTAAAGGCATCTGATCCGGCATCATACTCCCAAATCTTCTTTAAATTAGCTCTATGTCAAAAGGCTATGTGGAAAGACCTTTCCTTTTGTCTGATAAAGGAAAAATTGGAACAATATCGCTTCACTTTAGGATCCAGGCGATCATTTGGTTTCATTCCAAGGGGAGTTTTTTTTTTTTTTTTTTTTTTTTTAAACTTTGGTCTGTAACTGCACATGTGTAGGACTGACTTTAATCAATTTCTCCCATAACTTTATTGCCATGTAAGCTATTCTCTACTTACTGACCTTCTGTCAAATCAGACTGGTGGATCTTGTCTGTGATAGGGCATTAGCTCCATCAGCAGAGAAATATTTTAGTTCAATGTGTATAACATTGCTTTGGTAGAAGAAAATAAAGGTTCTTCTGCAAAGGCAGCTGGAGAGCAAGATGAGTTCATTGCCCCAGTGCCTCCTGGGGCTGTTCCTTATCAAAGCATGTGATTCCATATCAAAAAAACGTGACCATGGAGAAACACTTAAAGACCCATGACTCCATTAGAATCTCCTCCAGTTTCACCCACTGCTTTCTCCTGGGCTCTCAGTGACTAAGATAATTCTTTACCAAGACTTAGAGCATGAGTCTGTCCTCATGGGAAGGTCTTCCCAGAGAAGCTATGACCCTACAAGCCTGATGCCATCTCCCATTCTAAGATCAACCTGGTCCTTCAGTCTCTCTAGTGATGTGAGTGTCTCTGATGCGGGGCTCAAGTCAGAGGGAGCAAAAGTCTTAGTGGCACAGACTTCCTGGGAAACAAAGACAGACTAGGTTGCAGCCAAGTCATTAGGCCACATCAGAGACTGTTGTTTCTGGAATCTGTGTTTCATTCCTTCCTCAGGGACTTTCCTGGGGTCCAGTGGTTAAGATTCTGCATTTCCAGTGCAGGTGTGTGGGTTCAATCCTTGGTTGGGTAACTAAGATCCTGCATACCATAAGGTGCAACGCCCCCCCGCCCCCACACCAAAAAAAAAGGCAGCAACAACATAAAACATTGATGAGTACCTACTCTGTGTCTCTGTGTCAATCTATGTCAGGAACATATGGCCTCATGCCATGGGGCCTTATTGTGAATTAGCAAACTCCAGAAAAACATCTACTTTTGCTTTATTGACTACACCAAAGCTTTTGACTGTGTGGATCACAATAACCTGTGGAAAATTCTGAAAGAGATGGGAATACCAGACCACCTGACCTGCCTCCTGAGAAATCTGTATGCAGGTCAAGAAGCAACAGTTAGAACTGGACATGAAACAACAGACTGATTCCAAATCAGGAAAGGAGTATGTCAAAGCTGTATATCGTCACCCTACTTATTTAACTTATATGCAGAGCACATCATGCAAAATGCTGGGCTGGATGAAGCACAAACTGGAATCAGGATTGCTGGGAAAAATACCAATAACCTCAGATACACAAATGACACCACCTTTATGGCAGAAAGTGAAGAAGAACTGAAGAGCCTCTTGAAAGTGAAAGAGGAGTGTGAAAAAGTTGGCTTAAAGCTCAACATTCAGAAAACTAAGATCATGGCATCCAGTCCCATC
>NW_011494956.1:11853822-11858628 GCF_000754665.1 Bison bison bison | reverse complement strand
GATGTGAAGAACTGACTCATTGGAAAAGACTCTGATGCTGGGAAAGATTGAAGGTGGGAGGAGAAGGGGTGACAGAGCATGAGATGGTTGGATGGCATCACCGATGTGATGGACATGAGTTTGAGTAGGCTCCAGGAGTTGGTGATGGAAAGGAAGCCTGGCCTGCTGCAGTCCATGGGGTCGTTAAGAGTTGGACACAACTGAGTGACTGAACTGAACTGAAGTATGGAATAGATGTCCCAGAATTGAAGGAATGGGCTACTTTCTTTAAGTCCAGAAATTGTCCAGTGTCCTTTCCATGAAGTGCTCCTCCCATCGTGTCTGAATCTTAGACCACAGTGAAGTATTTGGGATTCTTGAACCAGTCAAGAAGTAATGAGAGACTATTTCAGGCATTTAGAACAGAACCAAAATTGTTAGCTGTTTACAGGTACATTTACTCAGAAAATTCTCCCCAACAGGAAGAGATGTAGTGGGAGGTGGTTGGAATGGAGCCCAATCCAAATTTTTGTTTATTTCTTGTTAGAGTATCAATAAGTCTGTTTCTTCTCTTATCACTTCTCTCTCCACCCTTCCACCTCCAAACCCCTTCCCTTAGAAAGTCTAACTTTCATTAAGAGTTTAGAAACTTTTCTGCCTTTCTCCAACAACCATTTAGATCTTAAGTAAGAACTGAGGAGGCAGTGTTTAGGCAAGCTCCAATTGTTTATTTTGGAGCTCCTGTGTGAGGACCACAACAGAATCTCTACTGTTGCTTTTCTGCTGTCAATTTCAGGGGATAGAAGATGACTTTCTTGGTCCCTGTGCCATGTGGGGCACTGCTTTCTCTTCCTACTCTAGCCTGTGGGCTCCCTGAGGGCAGGGACTGTATCATGTCCATACTTGTGTCCCCAGAACCCAGACCAAGATGGTGCTAAGAGAGGGCTCCTCAGGAGGAACAGTGAAGTTGTGCACAGTATCAGCCCTCCTCTTTGAAGCTCCTGGAACCCATATTAAATTATGGTGTAGCTTCTCTTTCCTGCTTTACTCTCTTCTTCCGTCTTCTGTTTTTCCTCACTTTGTTTTTCCAGTAACTAGTAAACCAATGAATGAGATCCATATGATTTTGCTTTTTGGAATTGTGAAAAAAATTTCTGTAGCATGATGATTAATTTCCTCTAATTGCTCATGTATGTTTGGGGAAAATGGATATTGTTAGTTTGTTGATTATTAAGTTCTATTTATAACTATTAGAGCAAGAAAGTTATTCATTTATGCCTCTACTTACTTTTTTCTACTCAATTTGTTGATTTCTGAGGGCAAAGTACTAAAGTCTCCTATTTTGATAATAGATTTGTCTGTTTCTCCTTTTGCTTTCTGGTTTTGCTTTATGTGTTTTTAATTTTTGAGTTAGGTGTATAAAGATTCATGACATAAATCTTCAAGGTGTTTATTTATCAGTATAAAACATCCCTCTTTGTCCCTTTAAATGTCCTTTTTTTTTTTTTCTTTTTGGTCAAGCATTCTGTTTTCTGATATTAATACTGTCACATCTGTTTTCTTTATAATTTGCTTTATATATTTTTTTTTCTCTTGAGAAGGTTTCTTTTTTAAAAGAAAATGGAAGAGTACAAAGATATAAAGGGCACACGGATTCACACAACCCATAATCAATAGCCATTGACATCTTCCTTTTTCTTTTATGTTAAGAAATAAAACATCACAGTTAGACCTAAAGGGTGTCTTCACTTGCATTCCCTGTCTGCCCCAGAGTACCTGAAGCTCCCACTAGCATGAATTTGGTGGATGCTCCTTCCATGTATTTCTTGCCTTTTACAGTATGCAGGCCATTCCTCAATAGTATACAGTAAGATTTTTATAGTTTTAAGTCTACATAAGTGTTGTTATACTTGATGTAGCATTCTGCCCATTTCATTTGAAACTCACACTCTGTTTTTAAAAAAACTCACCTTGTTGGTATATATAGATCTTCTTCTTTTATTTTAACATCTATGTAGACTGAAGTGACTTAGCACAACACACAGCACACAGAATGCTCTTACAATAAAACACCACCTTTTATTTGTATATTTACTCAGTGACGGACATTTACGTAGTTTCTCATTTTTCTACTATTAAAAACAAAGCTGCCAGATACATCCTTGTACATGGCTAAATATTGCTAGATCTTTCTCCGGACACTGCATCATTCACCTCTCTGATTACACATGGGAGGGCATCTCTTTGGTGTGTACCAATAAGTGGAATCTCTGAATCATGTAATAATATATTTTGTATTTGCACTTCTAGTGAATTCTGCTAATGGCTGTACCACTGTCCCCCCAGCAAAACAAGACCCTTCTCTCTACTTCCTCATCAGTACTCGATTTTGTTACTACTTTAAAATATTTGCCCATCTGTCAGATGAAAAACAAAATATTGTTTGTTGTTTTCATTTGCATTTCCATGGAGTTGAACATGCTTATTGGCCTTTAAACTTTCCTCTTGTTCAGATGGTAAAGCATCTGTCTACAATGCGGGAGACCGGGGTTCAATCCCTGGCTTGGGAGATTCCCTGGAGAAGGAAATGGCAACCCACTCCAGTACTATTGCTTGGAAAATCCTATGGATGGAGGAGCCTGGGAGGCTGCAGTCCATGGGGTCGCAAAGAGTTGGACACGACTGAGCAACTTCACTTCTTCACTTTTTCACTTCTTTTGGGGCAGGGTATGTGGAGGGGAATGTTGTTTTTCCATTCCTTTGATACTTTCCTTTTCTTTTTGCCATCAGATCTGTAATTTTGAAGAAAATATTTTAATTTATTAAAATTATTTAAAATTTATCAAATTATTTAAATTTATGAATGCGTTCCTAACATCTTGTCTTTTTTGTGTGTGTTTTTCTTCCTTATTTGTTGTTGTACTGATAAAGTTTCCTTAGCTTCATTTTTATTCTGTGGTTGTGTATAAATTTTTATTGCCAACATGTAAAGATATTCCATTCATGTATAGCATTGGTAACATCTTTCTTTTGTTCTGGAGTCCATCTTCTATTATTTAGAGAGGGCTCTATAGATGAAATGCCTTCTGAATCCTTGGATATATGAAAATGCTTGTAGTCTGCCTTCACATTGGAATAATTGTTTGGCTAGGTATACAACTTTAGATTCAACATCTTTTATTTGATTTAATTTAATCCACAATACATTATTTCTCCATTATTTTCTTGCATTTAGTGTTGCTTGTAAGAAGTCTCTTCTTAATACAGTTTTTATTCCTCTACGTATTATTTTTTTCTTCTCTGAGAGTATCGAGAAATAAAAAGAATTCTTTGTGAAACTATGATGTGAGAATTATTTACCACTTATTTACTATTTATCATTGCATTCACTGATACTCATTTTCAGCCAACTTAGCACTTGCTTTATCTTTTTAATTTTGGGGTCTTTAACTTTGGGAAATTGTCTTTTACTATTTCTTCCTTTTCTTTGAACATTTGGTGTTTAGTTTCACCATTTCCCCCCTCTCTTATCACTAATCTGGGGGCTTCCCTGATAACTAAGTTGGTAAAGAATCTGCCTGCAATGCAGGAGACCCCGGGTTCGATTCCTGGGTTGGGAAGATCCCCTGGAGAAGGAATAGGCTACCCACTCCAGTATTCTTGGGCTTCCCTTGTGGCTCAGCTGATAAAGAATCTGCCTGCAAAATGGGAGGCCTGGGTTCGATCCCTGGGTTGGGAAGATTCCCCTGGAGAAAGGAAAGGCTACGCACTCCAGTAGTCTGGCCGTGGACTGCATGTGCATGGGATTGCAAAGAGTCGGACACAACTGAGCGACTTTCACTCTCACTTTCTATCACTAATCTACACTCCCATCCCCCCTCTCCTCTGGCATACATTCCACTGCTTTTGGTGTGTATCCCTGTCCTATACAGTGTGTTTGTTTCTGTGCATATTTTTTCCTCTTTTTCTAGACCTCAAATGCAGAAGTGAATTTATCAGACTCCTCAGTCCATGAACATTATCATTACTTGTCTCTTCAGGGCACCCCTCTTCTTTTATTTATTCCATTTTGGTCCCTCAACTACTTCAACTCCTTTCTCCTTATCTTTGGACATTTCTATGTGCTCTTATAAAATGCGTAGGCTTGTTCATCTGTGAAGATGTTTTCAACTTATACCCTTAACACTTCAAAGCTTGTGTGTCTTAACTTCTCTGAGCACTGGTGTTTTAATTTTTTTTTAATTGAGGTGCAGTTGATTTACAATATTAGTTTCAAGTGTACAAGATAGTGACTCAAAAATTTTATACATAATACTGCATTGAAGAAAGTAGGGAAAACCACTAGACCATTCAGGTATGCCCTAAATCAAATCCCTTATGAATATACAGTGAAAGTGAGAAATAGATTTAAGGGACTAGATCTGATAGATAGAGTGCCTGATGAACTATAGACAGAGGTTTGTGACACTGTACAGGAGACAGGGATCAAGACCATCCCCATGGAAAAGAAATGCAAAAAAGCAAAATGGCTGTCTGGGGAGGCCTTACAAATAGCTGTGAAAAGAAGAGAAGCCAAAAGCAAAGGAGAAAAGGAAGGATATAAGCATCCGAATGCAGAGTTTCAAAGAATAGCAAGGAGAGATAAGAAAGCCTTCCTCAGCGATCAATGCAAAGAAATAGAGGAAAACAACAGAATGGGAAAAACTAGAGATCTCTTCAACAAAATTAGAGATACCAAGGGAACACTTCATGCAAAGATGGGCTCGATAAAGGACAGAAATGGTATGGACCTAACAGAAGCAGAGGATATTAAGAGAGGTGCAAGAA
>NW_011494956.1:11853063-11853565 GCF_000754665.1 Bison bison bison | reverse complement strand
ACTAGTAAGTAATGCTCAAAATTCTCCAAGTCAGGCTTCAACAGTACATGAACCGTGAACTTCCAGATGTTCAAGCTGGTTTTAGAAAAGGCAGAGGAACCAGAGATCAAATTGCCAACATCTGCTGGATCATCGAAAAAGCAAGAGAGTTCCAGAAAAGCATCTATTTCTGCTTTATTGACTATGCCAAAGCCTTTGACTGTGTGGATCACAATAAACTGTGGAAAATTCTGAAAGAGATGGGAATACCAGACCACCTGACCTGCCTCTTGAGAAACCTGTATGCAGGTTAGGAAGTGACAGTTAGAACTGGACATGGGACAACAGACTGGCTCCAAATAGGAAAAGGAGTATGTCAAGGCTGTATATTGTCACCCTGCTTATTTAACTTATATGCAGAGTACATCATGAGAAACGCTGGGCTGGAAGAAGCACAAGCTGGAATCAAGATTGCCGGGAGAAATATCAATAACCTCAGATATGCAGATGACACCACCCTTAT
>NW_011494956.1:11852510-11852963 GCF_000754665.1 Bison bison bison | reverse complement strand
TGGAGTTTCAGCTTTAGCATCATTCCTTCCAAAGAAATCCCAGGGCTGATCTCCTTCAGAATGGACTGGTTGGATCTCCTTGCAGTCCAAGGGACTCAGAAAACACAGAAGAACTGTACAAAAAAGATCTTCATGACCCGGATGATCACCATGGTGTGATCACTGACCTAGAGCCAGACATCCCGGAATGTGAAGTCAAGTGGGCCTTAGAAAGCATCACTATGAACAAAGCTAGTGGAGGTGATGGAATTCCAGTTAAACTATTTCAAATCCTGGAAGATGATGCTGTCAAAGTGCTGCACTCAATATGCCAGCAACTTTGGAAAACTCAGCAGTGGCCACAGGACTGGAAAAGGTCAGTTTTTATTCCAATCCCAAAGAAAGGCAATGCCAAAGAATGCTCAAACTACCGCACAATTGTACTCATCTCACACTGTAAAGTAATGCTCAAAA
>NW_011494956.1:11838856-11852410 GCF_000754665.1 Bison bison bison | reverse complement strand
ACAACAGACTGGCTCCAAATAGGAAAAGGAGTATGTCAAGGCTGTATATTGTCACCCTGCTTATTTAACTTATATGCAGAGTACATCATGAGAAACGCTGGGCTGGAAGAAGCACAAGCTGGAATCAAGATTGCCGGGAGAAATATCAATAACCTCAGATATGCAGATGACACCACCCTTATGGCAGAAAGTGAAGAGGAACTAAAAAGCGTCTTGATGAAAGTGAAAGAGGAGAGTGAAAAAGTTGGCTTAAAGCTCAACATTCAGAAAACGAAGATCATGGCATCCGGTCCCATCACTTCATGGGAAATAGATGGGGAAACAGGGGAAACAGTGTCAGACTTTATTTTGGGGGGCCCCAAAGTCACTGCAGATTGATTGCAGCCATGAAATTAAAAGATGCTTACTCCTTGGAAGGAAAGTTATGACCAACCTGGATAGCATATTCAAAAGCAGAGACATTACTTTGCCAACAAAGGTCCGTCTAGTCAAGGCTATGGTTTTTCCAGTGATCATGTATGGATGTGAGAGTTGGACTGTGAAGAAAGCTGAGCGCCGGAGAATTGATGCTCTTGATCTGTGGTGTTGGAGAAGACTCTTGAGAGTCCCTTGGACTGCAAGGAGATCCAACCAGTCCATTCTAAAGGAGACCAGTCTTGGGTGTTCTTTGGAAAGAATGATGCTAAAGCTGAAACTCCAGTACTTTGGCCATCTCATGTGAAGAGTTGACTCATTGGAAAAGACTCTGATGCTGGGAGGAATTGGGGGCAGGAGGAGAAGGGGAGGACAGAGGATGAGCTGGCTGAATGGCAGCACCAACCTGATGGATGTGAGTTTGAGTGAACTCCAGGAGTTGGTGATGGACAGGGAGGCCTGGCGTGCTGCGATTCATGGGGTCGCAAAGAGTCGGACAAGACCGAGCAACTGAAATGAACTGATAGTTATTGTATTGGCCATATTCCCTGTGCTGTACAATATACTCGTATAGCATATTTCTTTTATACGTACTAACTTGTGCCTCTTAGTCCCATGCCCCTATGTTGCCCCTCCTCACTTTCCTGTGCCCACTGGTAACCATTAGTGTGTTGTCTGTATCTGTGAATCTGTTTAAACTTTTTTGTCATGTTCACTAGTTAGCTTTATGTTTTAGGTTCCATATATAAGTGATAGCATACAGTATTTGTCTTTCTCTGTCTGATTTATTTCACTTAGTGTAATACTCACCAGGTCATTCTATGTTGTTGTAAATGGGAACATCTCATTCTTTTTTTATGGCTTAATTGTGTTCTATTGTACAGATATATTACATCTTCTCTATCAGTTCATCTGTTGATGGACACTTAGGTTGCTTCCCTATCTTGGCTATTGTAAATAATGCTACTATGAACATTGGGGTGCATGTATCTTTTCAAATGAGTGTTTTCGTTTTATTTGGATTTATACCCAGGAGTAGAACTGCTGGATCATATGGTAATTCTATTTTTTAGTGTTTTGAGGAGACTCCATGCTGTTTTCCACCGTGTCTATACCTATTTACATTCTCACCAACAGTACAGGGTTCCTTTCTCTCTATATCCTCACCAGTGTTTATTATCATCACCAACATTTGTCTTTTTAATAATAGCCATTCTGACAAGTATCTCATTTTTGTTTTGATTTGCGTTTCTCTGATGATTAACAACATTGAGAATCTTTTCATGTGCCTGTTTGCCATCTGTATATCCTCTTTGGAAAAATATCTATTCAGGTCCTCTGCCAAATTTTTAATGGGGTTGTTTATTTTTTATATATTGAGTTGTATGAGCTGTATACATGCTGGGATATTAAATCCTTGTCAGTCATATAATTTCCAAATATTTTCTCCCATTCAGTAGGTTGTCTTTTTGTTTTGTCAGTGGTTTTCTTTGCTGTGCAAAAAGTTTTAAGTTTAATTAGGTTCTATTTGTTTATTTTTGCTTTTGTTGCCCTTGCCTTAGGAGACAGATCCACAAAATATTGCTACAATTATGTCAGAGACTGTTCTGCCTATGTTTTCTTCTAGAAATTTTATGGTTTTAGGTCTTACATTTAGGTCTTTAATCAGTTTTGAGTTTATTTTTGTAAATGGTGAGGGAAAATGTTCTAATTTCATTCTTCTACACGTAGCTTTCCAACTTTCCCAGCATCATTTATTGAAGAGACTGTCTTTCTCCGTTGTATATTCTTGCTTCCTTTTTCATAGATTATTGGGCCTGAGTGCATGGGCTTATTTCTGGACTGTCCATCCTATTCCATTGATTTTTGTGTCTGTTTTTATGCCATACCATGCAATGGCCCCCTGCTCCAGGACTCTTGCCTGGAAAATCCCATGGACGGAGGAGCCTGGTAGGCTGCAGTCCATGAGGTCGCTAAGAGTCAGACATGACCAAGAGACTTCACTTTCACTTTTCACTTTCATGCATTGGAGAAGGAAATGGCAATCCACTCCAGTGTTCTTGCCTGGAGAATCCCAGGGACAGAGGAGCCTGGTAGGAGGCCGTCTATGGGGTCACACAGAGTCAGACACGACTGAAGCGACTTAGCAGCAGCAGTAGCAGCATGCTATTTTGATTACTATAGCTTTGTAGTTTGGTCTGAAGCCAGGGACTGTGATATCTCCAGCTCTGTTCTGTTTTCTCAATATTGTTTTGGCTACTCGGGATCTTTTGTGTTTCCATCCATATTTTTAAATTATTTGTTCAAGTTTCGTGAAAAATTCCATTGGTATTTTGATAGCGATTGCATTGAATTTGTATGGCATTTTAACAGTATTAATTCTTCCAATCCATGAACACAATATGTCTTTCCATCTGTTTATGTCATCTTCAGTTTCTTTTTTCAGTGTCTTATAGTTTTCCAAGTACAGGTGTGGGATGTGTATTTATTCAGGTCTTCTGCATGTCCTTCAGTGGTGGTATTGTACATTTCCTGTTAAGATAATTCTTAAAGGAGAGTTTTTGTTACAATCCTGAGTGATGTCTTATTTTATTGTCACGTTTCTAGTTTAGAGAATGCTACTGAGTTTTGTAACTTGATATTGTATCTAACTTGCTAAATTCTCTTTTAGTTTTAATATTTGTCTATTGTTTCTGTTGGTTGTCCTTGCCTGGAGCTTTTGGAAGGATAAGCTTTTGAAATATTTAACAGTTGCTGTGTATTTTGTGTGTATGTGTGTATTTGAAATTTACATAAGTGATAAGGTGCAGACCTCTTTCGGTTTCTTTTCTTTTTTGTCACTCAACACATTTTCAAACATATGTATCCCAACATGGTTCCTTTTGCTATTTGCATATGTTTTGTTTGTCCATTTTCTTAGTGGTTAAATCCTAGTTTGTCCCCTATGAGAAATAACGGTGTGAAAAAGCATCCTTATATATGTTTTTTTTTACTTTATTTTTAAAAAATTATTTTATATTAGTGTGTAGTTGATTAACAATGTTGTGTTAGTTTCAGTTGCAGAGCAAAGTGATTCAGTTATACATGTACAAGTGTCTGTTCTTTTTCAAATTCTTTTTCCATCTAAGTTATTACAGTATGTTGAGCAGAGTTCCCTGTGCTATATAGTAGGTCCTTGTTGGTTATATGTTTTAAATATAGCAGTGTGTACACACTCCTATAATGTGTAATGGAGCTGTGCGCCGACTTTGCCAGAGAAGTATCAGGAATGGAGCTGATAGTTGATAGGGAATATGCATACCAAATTTCATTAATTGCTTCCAGATTATTCTTCAGCATTAGTGTACTACCCAAGTGTAGGTGCTGAAACCGAGTTTCTTCCTCTGCACACCATTTATGTTATTTGTTATTATTCAATTTTATGATTTTTACTACTCTGTTGCCTCTCTTATTTTGTTTGATTGATCTTTTTCTAATTACTACTGAGGTTAAATATCTTTTCATAAAATTGTTAGTCAACCAGGTTTTAATTGCTCTCTTTAATTTGCAATAGTTCCTTTAAAATTCTGATATTAATCGCTACAAATATCTCCTCCCAGCCTGCCACTTTTTCCAGCATATTCACTTTTTCCAGGGTATCTTTTGCTGTATATTGTTTGCCAGGATAATCCCTGGATACTTTGCTCTTTCTGCTGCTACTGTGAATGGCATCTTGTTTTATTATTGTAGTTTAGTTGATTGCTGCTGCTGTAGGGAATAGTATTGATTTTTTGGAAGTTGATTTTGTATCTGGCAACTTTGCCAGACTCTCCTATTATTTCTATTGTTTATTTAGTTCTGTTGCATTTTCTATGCTGATAATCAAGGTATATGCAAATACTGAGTCTTATTCTTTCTCTTCCTGTCTTTTACCTCATTTCTTTTTCTTGTTTTACTCTGCAGGCTGGGACTGCCAGTACTAGGTAATACCTAGTTAAAGCAGTGATGATGGACATCTTTAATTGCTTGCTGGTATTAGAGAGGATGTGTCTAAATGTTTTCAATGGAGTTTAAGGTTTACTCCATGTTATAATCTATAATAATTGTCAGGGTAAGGAAGTTCCAGCTCTTCCTAGTTTTCTGAGGCCTTTTATCATAAATGGTTAGGCTGTGCTTTTTTTGCACCTAAGTACAGAATAATGTAATTTTCTTTTTCAGTCCATTAATGTATGGATACATTAATTTTAAAATTTTATTTCATTATAATGTATTCTTTTAAATACATTTTTGGATTCAGAGTACTAGCTATTACTGTCTTATTTTCTTTCCTTATAAGGTCCATATCTGGCTTTGAAATCATGGATAAATGATTCCAGTCTCACGAAATGAGTTGGATAGCCCTTCCCTCTTTCTATTTTTTTAGAACAACTTGTATAATACAGACTTTAACAATTTCTTAATTGTGTTGGCCTCTTCTTAAAGTCATGTAAGCCTCAGATTTTTCTTGGTAGTTGAAGAAGGCAGTAGCAACGAAAGTAGTCTTTCATTATATAATATCTGTTTTTTAACGTCTATTTTATTTTCAGTTTGTCTTTTACCGCATTTGACAATGTAAATTCTTTCCAACTTTCTGTATTGCTGTCACATATTTTTCTTTATTAAAAAATTATTTTGGGGCTTCCCTAGCGGTCCAGTGGTTAAGACTCCATGCTGCCAATGCAGGGGTTGAGGATTTGATTCCTGATCGGGGAACTGAGATCCTGCATACCATGTGGTGTGGCCAAAAGATTAAAAAAAATAATAGTAATCTCTGTTGTAACTGTAATTATTTCTTCCTTTTTCATCCTGTTTGCTTATACTTTTCTCTTTTCTCCTTTATTAGTCTTGATGAGTTTGCCCATTTTATTTGTGTCTTTAAAAAACAGCTTAAATATTTTCTATTGTTTTATTTGTATTTTCTATTACTGATTTCTACCCTTATTTTTCTTATTTTTGCTTTGAAAGTACATATACATTCTTCAAGCTTCTTAATTTTAATGCCTACACTTCATTTGTAGTCTGATGAATGTATTTAAATCTATAAAAATTTTTCTAAGTACCAGTTAGCTATGGCCTATGGGTTTTACATGTACTAGAAATCAGATACAAGTCTTCCATAAAATTTAACTGTAAATTTTAATCTTTAGTTATACTAATATTTTTATTTCTGCTTGATATATCAGTTTCTGAGAAGAGTATATCAAAATCTCCCAACTAAAATTGTTGACATCTATTTTTCTCTATTGGTCATTGTATATTTTGAGGTCATTGATATATTTTGTATATCTTTATCTACATATATATAATTTCTTATAGATTTAATAGTCTTTAATAATCTTATAGATTTAATAGTCCTTCTATCTTGTAGTTTTTTTTCTGTTTATGGAATTTTTGTATTAACATCTATTTAGTCTCATATTAAAGTTGACAGTCTGATTTACTTTTGGTTCATATTTGCATATAGTATTTTCTTCAACCCCGTTTTTTTCAAATTTTATATACTCTTCTGTTTGAAATATTTTCTTCTGAGAAATATATTATTTGATTTTTTTAAGAGATCCATTCTGATAGTCTGTCTTTTGATTGATGAATTTAATCTGAGTACACAGCTTACTACAACTAATGTTATGTTGGGACTTATTTTGACTTTTGTGTGTCCTGTTTTTTATTTACTTTCCGTTTGTATTGTTTCTATTTTCTCCTTTCCTGAATGCCATTGGATAGGTCGAATTTTCTGCTGCTGATGTGAATATTGTGCATCCTATATTTATTCTTATGTGTTTGCCTCTAACTTGTCAACTTATGCTAATTGCCAGTCTTCTCCATCTTTCCCCTGAATGTGACAATTTCCTTAGTCCTCTTTTACTACCTTTTGGTTGTCTCCCTCTACCTCTCATCATATATTTCATCTAGAATTTTAATTCTGGAGTTCCATGAATACCCCTTTTGACTTACTAGAGCTTTTCTTATTTAGACTATAATTAACTTTATTAATTTATTTATCCATATTTATATCCCATATCTAGGGTTGCCAGATAAGATACAGGATACCCAGTTAAATTTGAATGCTGCATATGAGATATTTATACTAAAAAATATTTATTGCTTATCTGAAATTCATATTTAGCCAGATGTGGTGTTGTTGTTTCTGTGTTTTTTCTTATATTTGACAACTCTATTCATATTTTATAGAATTCTCCAGTATCTATTTCTCTATTTCTGAGTATGTTCTCCAGGAGTTATTTCAGTGAGGGTTTGTGGTAAAGTATGCAGATTTTTGTATGATTGATCATCACATTTTTTTTTAAGATTTTTAAAAAAAAATGTGGACCATTTAAAAAATCTTTTTTGAATTTGTTACAATACTGCTTCTGTTTTATGTTTTGGTTTTTTGGCTATGAGGCAGGTGGGATCTTAGCACCCCAGTGAGGTATTGAACCCACACCCCTGCATTGAAAGGTAAAGTCTTAACCACTAGACCACCGGGGAAGTCCCCACCCTCACATTTAAATGACAGTTTTGTTAGGTATATTATTCTGGGTTCAAGTTCTTTGATGTCAGCACTTTGAAAATAATGGTCTCTTATCTTCTTGCATTCCATGTTGTTGTTGAGAAGGCTAATGGCAGTTTGATTCTTGTTTCTTTGTAGATAATTTGTTTATTCTCTTTAGCTACTTAAAATTTTTTTCTTTTTGTCTTTGGTATTCTTTATTTTCATTGTAATGTGAAAAGTTTTTTTTTTTCTTATTTACATTGCTTTCAATTTGCATGTCCTTTCCACCTGAGATCTTATCTTTCTCTAATTCTGTGGAATCCTCAGTCATTATTTCTTCAAGTATTTCTTCCTTTGTTTATTTTTGTCCTTATTTATGGGCATTCACTTGTTGTATAGGTTGATATTTTTTCCTCTTACTTTTTAATCTCTGAACCTATCTTTCATATTTGCCAATTCCTTCATGATACCTTCTGGGCGAGCTCCTCAACGTGGTCACTGAATATGCAAATTCTTTCTTCAGTTGTAACTATTCTGCTATCCCATCTGTTCATTGAGTTCTTTGTTCCAATTACTATGTGTGTCTTACCCAGGATTTTCAGGTGATTTTCATTTGGGCCATCTAGTTCCTGCTTTTTGTTTCCAGTATCTTCCACATGTCTTTGAAGAAGTTTAATATATCTATTTCAAGTCATTTTATTTTCCCATCATTTTGTTGTACCTGGTAGAGATTGGTCAGTCTGTCTTTTCCTTATAGCAGTCATGCTCCTTAGACGCCTTCGTATTTGTCCTTATGAATCCCTGGGAGTATTATTTAGCTACACTGATGAAACGGGGAGATAGTAACTGAGGAGAGTAGTTCTGTCCCTTCTCCTAATGTGTTTGGACAGGGGGAGATGAGGTGGGTGAGTTACAGAGCAAGGGATGTCTGGAGTTACAGTCTCCATCTGTACCCTGGCACTGCTGGTTTGTGCCAACCTGACCATATAAACTGCAACCATCTGGCCACTTGGCTGTGGAGGTTAGGAGGGGAGGAGAGAAAGCAGAAGCCAGCCAGTATTTCTTCACCCATTTCTACTACTACTCCACACCCCAGTGGGACTTGAAAGCCATCTCAGTAGTACCTCGTTCCTGTTTTTCTGGGCTTCCCTGGTGGCTCAGAGAGTAAAGAATCCACCTGAACAGCAAGAGACCCAGGTTCTATTCCTGGATCAGGAAGATTCCCAGAAGAAGGAAGTGGTAACCCACTCCAGTATTCTTGTCTGGAAAATTCTGTGGACAGAGGAGCCTGGTGGGCTATAGTCCACTGTTGCAAAGAGTGGGACATGACCCAGCAACTAACACTTTCACTTTCACTTTCCTGTCTTTCTGCCTTATAGGAGTCAAGGAAAAGACGTTTTATTTCCAGAGAAATGTGGGAGAGAGAAAAGGACAGTCCAAAACCTCCCCCAATCCTGTCTCCCATTCATGTTGTTTCACTTTTATGCTCTGAGCTGCCAGTTTTCATCCCCCTTCTCCCAACACACACTTCATAATGTAACTGCCTTTTGTTGCCCTGGAGTGGTGTGGTCATCTCAGAGTTTATATATCAGTTTGGAAGTCTTACCACCTGCTGTTTGACTTCTGGGGTGTCTCCAGGGGTGGGTTCCAGAGCATGAGCCTGCATCTGTGTTGGCTTGCCTTTTTAGAAGGATGCTGTATCTTCTACTTCCTCAATAATTGCCTCACCCCCACCCCCTTTTTGCCTCTGTTCTCTTCTCCTAGAACTCTTACTAGATACTGGAATTTATACATATTTCTTAATTATTCTTTTTTAATTCACATTAGCTTCAAGTGTACAATGTAATGAATTGATATTTGAACACAGCGTGAAATGATCACCACAGTAAGTCTAGTTAACTAACATTCATCACCATACATATTTACCAAAAACATCTTTTTCTTGTCAGAGTTTTTTAGACTGTTCTTTTAGCGACTTTCAAGTGTACAATACAATAATATTAAATATAAGAATTGACTATAATGATTCTTTTTATACTTTCTTGTCATTTATACTTTGGTCCTAAGTTGTGAAATCAGAACATCCTTTTAGCATACAAATTTACTCCTCAGCTTTGTCCGTTTTGGATTTAGACTTAGTGTGTTTAATTGTTTTAAAACTTTGATGATCATATTTTTCATTTCCAAAACCTTTGATTGTCTTTTGTAATGGTCACTTTTGTTGCTTATATTTCAATACTTTGCTTTCAGTTATTTCAATGAATAATTATTAATTATTTCAATTATCCTCTCTTATCCCTCTGAGGACATTTATATACTTTTATGGCTGCTTTCAGATTGCTTGTTAACTGTCTTTCCTCAGATATCATACCATTTGTTGACTTTGGTGTCTTTCTTTCATATATTGGTGATTCTTCTAGGTGTACTTTTCTTTGATTTTGAGATTTCCTGTCTTCTGACCTGTAGATGCTGTTTGTTCTGCTTCTGGTAATTTCTTTTCAGAAGGAGGGATAAATGTGAGTACGGAGAAGAGAGGTGTGTAAAAATGGTATGCATCTCTTGATGAAGGTGAAAGAGGAGGGTGAAAAAGCTGGCTTAAAACTCAACATTCAAAATATGAACATCATGGTATCTGGTCCCATCACTTCATGGCAACTAGATGGTAGAAACAATGAAAACAGTGACAGACTTTATTTTCTTGGGCTTCAAAATCACTGTGGACAGTGACTGCAGCCATGAAATTAAAAGACACTTGCTCCTTGGAAGAAAAACAGTGAGAAACCTAGACAGCATATTAAAAAGCAGAGACATTACTTTGCCTTTTACAAAGGTCCATACAGTCAAAACGATGGTTTTTCCAGTAGTCATGTACCGATGTTGGAGCTGGACAATAAAAAAGGCTGAATGCCAAGGAACTGATGCTTTTGAACTGTGGTGCTAGAGAAGACTCGAGAGTCCCTTGAACTGCAAGGAGATCAAACCAGTCAATATTAAAGGAAATCAATCCTGAATATTCATTGGAAGGACTGATGCTGAAGCTGAAGCGCCAATATTTTGGCCACCTGATGTGAAGAGCTGACTCATTGGAAAAGACCCTGATGCTGGGAAAGATTGAAAGCAGGAGGAGAAGGGGACAACAGAGGATGAGATGGTAGGATGGCATCAGCAACTTAATGGACATGAGTTTGGGCAAGTTCTGGAAGATGGTGAAGGACAGGGAAGTCTGACCTGTTGCAGTTCATGGGGTTGCAAAGAGTCAGACATGACTGAGCGACTGAACAACAACAGACAGGAATATGGAGACTCATCCTGAGCTTGGAGCAACCCTGGAATTGTGCCATAGTTTCACAGTGGTCCCCCATTGAATGTCTTTGACTGGTTTTCTTTCCACTGGTCTAATCCCGTCTGTGTTCTGTCTTTTAAAAATTTATCTTCATTTCTGGTCATCACTGGCACCACTTCTAGTGATGTGCGTGTGTGTGCATGTGTGCACATGTGTGTGTTGATCATTTTAAGGATTTATGGAAGGACAGGCAGACACATGTGCTCAATGTGCCATCTTGATGCAATCTCCATTAGTATTTTATCATTAAAAATTAATTTATTGTTTAAATATATTTTTATTAAATATCCAGCAGATAGAAACCACACAGAATAGTAACTCAGTATCCACTGAGTATAAAACAACTGTGAATTGACGTACAAAACCTGTGAATTGATGTACAAAACCTGTGAACCAAGAAAGATCACTTTTTATGGGTTCAGGCTCCTTCTCCCTCCCCTGAGAGAAGCAGGACCCCAGGGCTCTGCAGCCCCAGAAGTTTATGGTGACAAGGCCTCTTTTCTGCAGATCCCATGGCAGCTGCCCAGACACCCCCTGGGAAAGGACCCGCCACATCAGTTCAAAGGCAGCAGCTCTGCTCACTTGTATCAGATGCTTCCATCTCCCCCAGCAAGCCTTACCACAGGGACCTCCTCTGTGTTTGGCAAGGACACAGGACTTAGAACTCAAAGTCTGGACAGCCCTATGGCCACCCCATGGTCTGTCACAACAGCTTTGTGCACCAGTGGACTGAATGCCTTCCTTCTTCTACCCACAGAACTCTGATCACCAGGTCTCAGAATCTCTCCTCATGTCCCTTCCCCTCCTGCCCTGCTCCTTCCTCGTTTCCTCCCTTCCTCCTCCTTCCCTCTTCTTTCTCCTCTTCTGCTATACTTCTTTCCCCTCCTCCTCTTTATCCCATGTCCACCTCCATAAATGTGGACCTTTAAAAACAAAGCTCATTTGATGTTGACTCCAGGCAACATCTCTCTCTTTGGTTTTCCTACCACACAACTCTGAATTCCCCATGGGAGAAGAAACCCAGCATTCAGAAGCTTAAGGTTTGCTACCTGCCTGTGAGAAGCACGCTAGAATTCTTTTAATGGCTTCACCACAGCCAAGGCAGCATGCCCTTAATTCTTTGTTACTTTCCTGGGGCACTGCTGTTACTATTGCTGCCTTGGAGATGTGCTTCAGGCTGCCCCACCCAACCTTCCCCATGGGCACAAGGCTGTTTCTAGAGACATAGGGTAGCCCCTTGGTCTGTTGTTGTCTGTCGCCTGTATGGTCACTCAAGGATGGGGCTTGCCCCTTCAGCTCTCTTGGGATTCTCAGGGCTCCATTCTGGCTCAAGAGAATAACAGGTAGGGGCCTTTCCTTCCATGACAGCCCATAGAGAAGGGCCTGTGCTCTTCTCAAACACTACATCCTGAGAGGGGAGCTGGGGAAGTCTTTAACCCTTTTTACGGGGGAAGAAATATGATAGTTCTGACTTTTCTGCTGAGTTGGGGCACTGCTGGAATCTGGAGAGGTGAGAGGAGCCAGGGTCAAAACTCCCCACTTCAGCCCTCTTCCTCCCACCCCAGACAGGGTGCCCTGCCCAGAAATGGCCAGAGATGACAATTGCTAGGGCTGCAGTAGCCCTTCAGAGACCAGAGGTGCTGACCTCTGGGTCAGCAGTGGACCCTTGACTGTTCATCTTTTATATATAGATATATATATTTGCCTGAATTGGGTCTTAGCAGCAGCACTCTGAATCTTTGATCTTCATTGAGGCACACAGGACCTTTAGTTGTGGCATGGGGGATCTAGTTCCCTGACCAGGGACTGAGCCCGGGCCCCCTGCGTTGGGAGTGAAGAGTCCTAGCCCCTGGGCCACCAGGAAAGTTCCTTGACCATCCATCTTGACCAGCAGTCCTCTACTTGTCTGGGGTCTGGGGGTTTTCTGTGACTGCCCTTGCTGGGAAGTAAGCCTTGGGGCTCCTTCTGATCCCAGGTTCTTAAACCCATCTCAGGCCAGACCCACCCCACTTCGCAGGCACACAGGGACTCAGGGAACTGAAAAAAGCCATGGCTTGGTTACTGTGTTTGTGTCCCCCTAGACTGTTGCCAGCTCTGCTCTGGTCCCCGGCAGGCACGACAGGTGTCTGGAGGCTGAAGGAGTCTAGCTATCAGGAAATACTTGCTGAGCCCAGCTGAGCACGGAGCCCTGGGCCATGGAAAACAGAACAGAAGCTCAGAACCTGGCTCCTGGGGCCAGAGTGGATGCCAGAGGTACCCTCTCACCGGTGTGGCCCCTCCACAACCCTGGCCTCCCTCCACCCTGCTGCTGCCCCAGGCCTTCTCCTGGGGATGGCCTGGGCGGGGTCCATGGGAACGTGAGGCTCTCCTGGCTCTTGTTTGCCTCAGCTAATCTCAAGAATGCACTTGTTTTCCCTTTTGGTTTGGGAAGTCCTCGGCTCTCCCTTTAATGTCGATAGAGCTGGGGACAGAGGCCGTGGGAGCCAGAGGGCAATGATCCCTGGCTTGTTCTCTTGCTGGCTATGTTTCTCTCTTTCCAATTGTTTGTTACTTCCTGCCTCCATTTCAGCGTCTCCTCACAGTTCCCAGAAACTGAAATAAATGTCCTGAATTTTGGACATTTCAACCACCATTCACAGGAGATTCCTGTGAATCTCCTCACAGTGGCCAGTACCTTGCAGGTGTGATTATCTCTGTTTTACAGATGAACCTGGAGCTTAAAGAGGCTAAGTTATTGCTCATGGTCGCACAGCAAGTGAGAGGAGAACTGGAGTAGAGCCCAGGGCCCACCTACCTCCGCTCCAAGCTTCAGCTCCAGGGCAGAGATCTCACTGGACATCCATTGTCGGTTATTTGCTGTTTCTTTTACTGAACTGTTAGTTCCCTACGAGAAGCAATCCTGGTCTTCATCTTTGTATTCCCAGGCTTGGTCCAGTGTCTGGAAACGTAGGAGACACTCAGTGGATGTTTGTTCAAACAAAGAAGAGAGGATATGAAGCCAGGAGCTCTACTGGGTGCTGGCAATGCCAAAGAATGCTCAAACTACCGCACAATTGTACTCATCTCACACGCTAGTAAAGTAATGCTCAAAATTCTCCAAGCCAGGCTTCAGCAATATGTGAACCGTGAACTTCCTGATATTCAAGCTGGTTTTAGAAAAGGCAGAAGAACCACAGATCAAATTGCCAACATCTGCTGGATCATGGAAAAAGCAAGAGAGTTCCAGAAAAGCATCTATTTCTGCTTTATTGACTTTGCCAAAGCCTTTGACTGTGTGGATCACAAT
>NW_011494956.1:11830915-11838756 GCF_000754665.1 Bison bison bison | reverse complement strand
AACACAAGTTGGAATCAAGATTGCTGGGAGAAATATCAATCACCTCAGATATGCAGATGACACCACACTTATGGCAGAAAGTGAAGAGGAACTAAAAAGCCTCTTGATAGAAGTGAAAGTGGAGAGTGAAAAAGTTGGCTTAAAGCTCAACATTCAGAAAACGAAGATCGTGGCATCCGGTCCCATCACTTCATGGGAAATAGATGGAGAAACAGGGGAAACAGTGTCAGACTTTATTTTGGGGGGCTCCAAAATCACTGCAGATGGTGACTGCAGCCATGAAATTAAAAGACGCTTACTCCTTGGAAGGAAAGTTATGTCCAACCTAGATAGCATATTCAAAAGCAGAGACATTACTTTGCCAACAAAGGTTCGTCTAGTCAAGGCTATGGTTTTTCCTGTGGTCATGTATGGATGTGAGTGTTGGACTGTGAAGAAGGCTGAGCGCCGAAGAAGTGATGCTCTTGATCTGTGGTGTTGGAGAAGACTCTTGAGAGTCCCTTGGACTGCAAGGAGATCCAACCAGTCCGTTCTGAAGGAAATCAGCCTGGGATTTCTTTGGAAGGAATGATGCTAAATCTGAAACTCCAGTACTTTGGTCACCTCATGTGAAGAGTTGACTCATTGGAAAAGACTGATGCTGGGAGGGATTGGGGGCAGGAGGAGAAGGGGACGACAGAGAATGAGATGGCTGGATGGCATCACTGACTCGATGGAAGTGAGTCTCAGTGAACTCCGGGAGTTGGTGATGGACAGGGAGGCCTGGCGTGCTGCAATTCATGGGGTCGCAAAGAGTTGGACATGACTGAGCGACTGATCTGATCTGATATATATAATCCTTGATCATCTAAACACCTGGAGAATCAGCCGTTGTCCTCATTTCATAGATGGGATCATTAGGGCTCAGAGAAGTTAAGTAATTTGCCAAGGGTCACAGAACTTGCAAGTGGCTGAGATGAGATTCAGTCCATGTAGTCTAACTCCAGAAGCTACACCATCTGCAGGCACAAAGGGGACAAATGGTCTGGGGAGGAAGGAGAGTGGGCGGAAGGGCTGTGGGAGCCCCTTTGCTACCGGGTTTGGAGTGATCTCTGACCAAGGCGGGCTGTAGTGGATGACTGAGTTCCCTAGGAAGGAAGCAGTTCTCAGCTCTGCTCTGCATGCCTTTCAATCACAAGCTCCCAAATACATGTTTGTTGAATGACTGAATGACTAGCCCTGCCAATGGCTGTGCAGTTTTTTCACCCCCAGAACTGGCCTTTCTGGCTGCTCTTTCATCAGCTTTGGGGGTCTTTCTTTGCCCAGTCTCGAGTTGTGGGATTCCTAGAAGTGCTTCCTGAACTCTCTTCCCATTGCTCCACCTTCTTTGTAGGATCACGTTCCTAGTCCTGGCTTCTGTTACCCTTGATGCGCAGGTAGCTCTCAAACCTGTATTTTAGCTCTTTCCTCTGAGCTCCAAACCTTCATAGGTTTCCACCTGAGTGTCCAGCAGATATCTTACCTCCACACTTCAAAAGCATTTGCATCAATTCCTCCTCCCCTTAGACCCAGGGACTGGTGCTATCACTCACTCAGCTGCCCGACCCACAAACTCAGGCTCGTCCTTAACAGTCTCCTCCACCTCAGGTACCAACATCTGATTTCTTCTTGGCTAGACTGCTCAGTAACTTCCCAAATGATTCCATAAGCTCCAGTCTCCTCTCCCACCCCCACTCCACCCACTCTCTATAGAGCAGTAGGAAAAACCTTGCAAGTCGTGTGTCTGACTATAGCACCTGCCTGCCTAAAACTCTGGACTCAAGCAGAAAGCTCACATCATCAACATTACACCCAAGATTCCCACAATCTAGCTCCCACCACCACCTTCTTTATCTCATCATTCTCTCTCCCTGCACCCCGCTGGACCCCCAGCCACCAAGCAGTGGTCATGAAGCCTCTGGACATGCTAACCTCCAGGTTGGAATTTTCCTTCTTTACCTCTGCAACTGCCCAATTGTCATTAAGCCTTCAGGACCCAGCCTGGACATTGTCCCCCTTCCGAGAGGTCCTCCCTGATCCTGAAGGCTGAGCAAGGAGCTCCTTCTCTGGGCTCCCCAGTACTCTCCTGCCTCAGCCTTCCTCTTTGCTTATGGCCTCTTATGCCTGGGCTGAGGGCTGTGTCTGGGTGGGGACAACATCTGATGTGTTGGTGACCCCAGTGCTTAGCTCAGGGCCTGGCACAAGAAGGCTCCATGGATATCCATTGATCAGGCCAGAAACCTGAGTTATTAGGAGGAAAACATGGCCTCTTCCCTTAAATCTTGGCTTTAACCAGCTGGCTTATGATCTCACCACCTCTCACTGCTGTATTCAGTTGTCTTCATTTGCCTTGTTCTGGGACAGGAACCTCCTCCTTGGGTACATCCCACTCTGCCCCAGTTCATGGTGATCACCTCTTCCCTGACTACAGGGCTATACTAGCACCCAGAGGTCCCCCAGGGTTCCATTTCAAGAAGGAGAACTCTCCATGAATAGTTCTTGCCTCAACTGCACCTAAGGCCTCAGATTCACTTCTTAGGACATGAGAAATTTTACTGAGAAGATAAATATTAGATGTGAAACCACTTGGTGAGAAAGAACATTTAGGTTAACCTCTCACTAAGGTGTAAATGGCCAGCAGAGCATGTTTACCTGGGGACAGATGCGGACAAGTTGAAACAGGAGTGTACGTCCTCTGACTGCATACAAGGGGATAAGAACCGCGGGAAAGGCTGCCTGGCCTACGCCCTACAGTGGAGCACTCAATTCTCACCTGTATCAGTTGCCTGTGTGTCCATGTGTGTCCATCCTCCAGTACAACAAGAGAGGCTGAGTAGTTTTCTTGTTGGTACCCTAACCTCAGTAAGGACCTGGACACACAGTGAGCGCCCAGTAAATGCCCATAGCTATCTTGTTGGCTCAGAGGTTGGCTGATCAGCCACCTCCTACAGGGGACTGGGAAGTGTTTGAAGCAGGAGGGGAGGATCCTTCCTGGTTTCTCTTGAGGCTCCAATAAGCTCTGTTCCCATAACCACCCCTCACTTCTGGCAATCACACAGATAGTCTCCTAGCTGAGCTCCCTAGGCAGGGAGGAGTTGAAGGGAGTGGAAGCTTGGAAGTGCCTCCAGGGTCCTGACCCCTTTATAGGGTCAGAGCCTCTCCAGGGAACTGTGAATTTGCTAGAAATGAGCTGAGGCATCTTCTTCTTGGCCTCCAACAGCCTTGGTGCCTCACATTCATTCAACACACATTTATGTATCTGCCGAACACCAGTCTGGGTGCTGGAATGCATCAGTAAACAGACAAACATCTCTGCCTACACTGAGCTTATATGCTAGTAGTTTCTGATGGGGTGGGGGAGGTAGCAATAAACAACAAAAGAGGTCAAAATGGTAACTATTTGATAGTCATAAGCACTAAGAAGAAAAAATAAAGCAGGGAAAGGAGATGTGAAATATCCTGTCGGGGGAGGAGTAGAAATTTTAGAGAGAGTGGCCAGGGAGTGCCTTGGTGAGGAGGTAATTTTTAGAATGTATTTGGTTTGTTGAGGTAAAATATACCTAAAATAAAATTTTAACTATTTTAAGTGTGCAGTTCAGTGGCATCCAGTACATTTACATGGTACCACCATCCATCTCCAGAACTTTTTCATCACCTTATGCTGAAACTCTGTACCCATTAAATAGTAACTCTTATTCCATGGTGTGGATACACCACATTTTTTTTTTTATCTAGTTATCTAACAATGGACATTTGAATTGCTTCCGCCTCTGGCTACTGAGAATACTGCTGCTATGAACATGAGAGTATAAATAACTCTCTGAGTCCCTGATCTTAGGTCTTTTGTGTATATAGCTGGAAGCAGAATTGCTTGGTCATAGACTTCTTTGGTGGCTCAGATGGTAAAGCGTCTGTCTACAATGTGGGAGACCTGGGTTCGATCCCTGGGTCGGGAAGTTTCCATGGAGAAGGAAATCGCAACCCACTCCAGTACCCTTGCCTAGAAAATCCCATGGACGGAGGAGCCTGGTGTCCATGGGGTCGCAAAGAGTCAGACATGACTGTTCACTTTCATTTTTCTTTCTTTTCATGGTCTTATGGGGCTTCCCAGGTGGCTCAGTGGTAAAGAGTCTGCCTGCTAATGCAGGAGCCACAGGAGACAGTTTGATCTTTGAGTCAGGAAGATCCCCTAGAGGAGAAAACAACAACCGACTCCAATATTCTTGCCTGAAAAATCCCATAGACAGAAGAGCCTGGCAGGCTACAGTCCATGTGGTCACAAAGAGTTGAACTGAATGACTATCACTTACTTACATATACAATATATATGTATATCTATATTAGAAGTTTATAAATTTTATAAAATATGTGTGTATTTATATGAGAGGCATCCTGATGGGTATGAAGTAGGTTTTGTGGCTTTGGTTTGCATTTCCTTAATGATTAATGATATTGAACATCTTTTGTGTGCTCATTGGCACACATATTTTCTTTGGAGAAATGTCTATTCAAGCTGTTTGCTCATTTTAAGTTGTTTGCTTTTTTTATTGCAGAGTTTTAGGAATTCTTTATATATTCTGGGTATTAATCCCATATTAGATATGTACTTGCAAATATTTTCTCCCTTTTTATGGGCTATCTTTTCACTCAACTGATAGTGTCTTTTGATGCACAAAAGTGTTAAATTTTGATAAAGTCCAGTTAATCGTTTTTTTGTTGTTGTTGCTTGTGCTTTTGGTGTCATATCCAAGAGATCATTGCCAAATTCAACATCATGAAGCTTTTCTCTCATTTTCTTCTGTTTTATGGTTTTAGCTCTTAGGCTTAGGTCTTTGATCCATTTTGGGTTACTTTTAATATATGATGTAAAGTCACAGTCCAACTTCATTCTCTTGCAGATGGATGTCCAGCTCTCCTAGCGTCATTGGTTGAAAAGACTGCCCTTTCCTCACTGAATGGTCTTGGGATGCTTGTTGAAAATTGTGTTACCATATATATGAGATAAGAGGGTAAATTCTGAGTAAAGACCTAGAATAAGTGAGGAGCTAGCCCTGTGGATGTTGGGGGAAGAACATCTGTTAGCGGGAACAGCCGATGTAAAGGGGAGATATCAAGAGGAGCAGGTTTGGCTGGAGGGGAGTGGATGAGGGGAGAAGGGTACAAGATAAGGTCAGAGAGGTGAGGGAAGCAGAGAGCAAATCATAGAGGGTCTGTGGATCATAAAGAGGACTCTGCATTTTCCTGAGCAAAACTGGAAGCTATTCAGTTCAGTCAGTTCAGTCGCTCAGTCGTGTCCAACTCTTTGCAACCCCATGAATCACAGCACGCCAGGCCTCCCTGTCCATCACCAACTCCCGGAGTTCACTCAAACTCATGTCCTTCGAGTCGGTGATGCCATCCAGCCATCTCATCCTCTGTCATCCCCTTCTTCTCCTGCCCCCTATCCCTCCCAGCATCAGAGTCTTTTCCAGTGAGTCAACTCTTTGCATGAGGTGGCCAAAGTATTGGAGTTTCAGCCTCAGCGTCAGTACTTCCAATGAACATCCAGGACTTATCTCCTTTAGGATGGACTGGTTGGATCTCCTTGCAGTCCAAGGGACTCTCAATAGTCTTTTCCAACACCACAGTTCAAAAGCATCAATTCTTCAGCTCTCAGCTTTCTTTATAGTCCAACTCTCATATCCATACATGACCACTGGAAAAACCATAGCCTTGACTAGATGGACCTTTGTTGGCAAAGTAATGTCTCTGCTTTTTAATATGCTATCTAGGTATTAGAGGGCAACTTATGTTTCCACTCTGGTTTTCATGTTCAGAATAGATCGAGGGGCTGAGGGCAAAAGCAAAAGAAACAGTGAGGAGACAACTCAGGCAAGAGGAGATGGTGGCCTGAGCCAGGGGGTGACAAGTGGTGAAAATCTGGATGATAGGATCTGATCATAGACCGAATGTGGTGATTGGGGGGAGGGGAGAGAAAGAAAGAGAGAGGGACAGAGGGAGAATAAAAAGGAGAGGGAAGAGGAGAAGGAGGGGGAAGGAGAATTAGAGAAGAAGAAGAAAGGGGGAGAGTAAGTTAAGGATGCCAAATTTTTCAATTTTTGCAATTGGAAATGTAGAGTTCACATTAACAAGAGAGGCAGAAAGACTGCATCAGGCAACAGTCTGAAGGAAAGATCAAGACATGCTCGATTTGAGCCACCTAACTGGACGTGTCAGGTGGGAAGTCGGAGATGAGTCTGGAGTTGAGGAGAGAGGTCTTAGCTGGAGTCATGGAGGCTCTTAGATGGCTATGCAACCACAGTCCAGACCCTTTCCCTTCCTGGTCCTCCAGCGTCCCATGAGCAAAATAGAGGGGCTGGACTAGATGCTATCTAAACAATGCCTTTCAGTTCTGGTGTTTTCTGATTCTAATTGGAGAGAAATGGAGCCAATCTTCCCAAGGATCAAACCCAAGTCTCTTATGTCTCCTTCATTGGCAGGTGGGTTCTTTACCACTAGCATTACCTGGGAAGCCCATAGGATTCATAATTTCCACTAAATTAAAAATTATGAGCTCCTGATGTTGGGATTGAGAGGACTGTTGGAAATCACTATTGTGAGGATGAGATGATGTGATCTGTGTTACCCTCAGGAACAACATCCCTCAACCGTGACCAAAGGAGGTTCCATGAGGCAGCTTCTCATAGTGCCCTTTAGTGGAGGTCAAAGCTCAGCCTAGGAAAAGCAACTTCGGGGAGGGATAAACAGGGTAGCGAGAGTCAGACCTTTGGGAAGAGGCTGCCTTTGCTACAAGGAGGTCATCTTGCAAACTCAGGCACACAGAGGGGCCCCACCAGGGACACGGGAGACCCATGAACTGCTGCAGTAGCAGGGCGGGGGAGGCCCTTTATTGCTTTCACAACTTTACAAAGCCCACAAAGTCCAGACCATCCACCCTCTCAGGACTGGGCTGACATTCCCTGGGGACAGATATTACTGCGGAAACCCTTGTTCCTGTCCCTCCATTCGGTGCAGGGGCTGGGGAGCCCCCGGACTCTGTCCCAGCCTGGCCCACTGGTGTACGGCCTCACGGTGTCAGTGTCACGGCTGCCTCTCAGGCACATCTCCTCCGGGAGAACTGCAGCCCTGGGAGCACTTCCCCAGAAAGCTCTTGGCTGGGAGATAGAACTTTGTCCTTCTGAAACATGGAGAGACACAGAACTGGATACACCCTTGTCCAGAGTCCTGCTCCTTAAGTAGATATGGAAGGAAGGGAGGAAGGAAGGAAAAGCCCTTTGGAAGAGATTGCACATTTTGTCATGTTCTCTGGACCCTTCTCTGTGAGTGTGGGCTTCTGACCTCCCAGCTCAGAGAGGGTGCACTGTCTCTGGGAGGGTTGGCCAGTAGCTTCGGAGGTGGGGCTGTCTTCCCATCTGGGAACAAGGCAACTACACCTCTGGGGCTCTGTGTGGTTTGGGGGGAGGATAGGAGAAGGAGGAGTCAGCAGATTTGACTTTGACTCTCACTCCACCTGAGGAGTTACAGATGGGAGATGCCACTTTGTTTTCTCTTCTATGAAACAAGGGTAGCACTACCTACTTCATTATGGGTGCTGTTGGGATTACAGGAGGCGCAGCCCCTGCCTGACACAGCAGAAGGTCAGTACAAGATCATTCTTCTTAGGCAGAAACTTCTGGCTCAGCCATTATAGATTGTGTGAACTAGGGATGGCACTTTACCTCTCTGAACCTCAGTTTCCTTATAGGAATAATAACACATACAGTGCAGGACTGTTGGGAAGACTGAAAGGTGTAGTGTACATAGTCTCTACCATTGTGCCTGGC
>NW_011494956.1:11821332-11830815 GCF_000754665.1 Bison bison bison | reverse complement strand
AGGAGCCTGGTAGGCTGTAGTCCATGGGGTCGCTGAGGGTCGGACATGACTGAGTGACTTCACTTTCACTTTTCACTTTCATGCATTGGAGAAGGAAATGGCAACCCACTCCAGTGTTCTTGCCTGGAGAATCCCAGGGACGGGGGAGCCTGGTGCGCTGCCGTCTATGGGGTCACACAGAGTCGGACACGACTGAAGCGACTTAGCAGCAGCAGCAGCAGCATGGGGTGGATGTCCAGAAAAGAGATAGATAACAGAGGGCCAAGGTCATCGTGCTGCACTTCTGGAGGAGGTGGCTGGGAGCTCAGCCAGGTCAGGCTGGGGTTATGTGGGTCTCAAGGAAGGAGCACCCACCCCTGGGGCAGAGCCCAAGAGGAGCCAAGGTGGAAGGCATATAAAGGGTTGAGGGGCTGGTCTGAAAAGGAAGGAAGCACTGGTGAGAAAAGAAAGAACAAAAGCCTAGTCAGCTGTGCAAGCTTAGTAAGGCCAGCAAAGAAGAAAAAGGGGCCACTAGGGTTAGGCTATCCCAGGGACAGGGGAGCCTGGTGGGCTGCCATCTATGGGGTCGCACAGAGTCAGACATGATAGAAGCGACTTAGCAGCAGTAGCAGCAGCAGGGTTAGGCATGGAGAAGGAAATGGCAACCCACTCCAATGTTCTTGCCTGAAGAATCCCAGGGACGGAAGAGCCTGGTGGGCTACTGTCTATAGGGTCGCACAGATTCAGCACGGCTGAAGCGACTTAGCAGCAGCAGGGTTAGGCAAGAATTAACTCCATACTACACTTCCCTGATGACTCAGTGGTAAAGAATACACCTGCCAATGCAGAAGGTAAGGGTTTGAGCCCTGGGTGGGGAAGATCCCCTGGAGAAGGAAATGGCAACCCACTCCAGTATTCCTACCTGGGAAACCCCATGGATAGAGGAGCCTGCCTTCAACAGTCCACTAGATTCCCAAAGAGTTGGACATGACTTAGCGACTGAACACCACCACCAAAACCCATTCTACAGAAGTCAAACTGAGGTCAGGGAAGATAAGTGGACTAACTTGCTCAAAATGAGTGAAGCTCTTGGCGCTGGAATGAAGGTCTCCTGTGGGTTGATGCTCAGGTCTGTACTTCCCTGGGCACACAAAGATAGGGGGTGGGGTTGGGGTCGGGGAGGGACAGAGCTAGTGAGTGAGGAGTGACGGAACTTATTTCTCCACAGGGAGAAATAAGGAGGGTGTGGAGTTCAACGAAGCCGTTTGGAAATGAACACAGATGAGACAGTCTCTCTTGGGCTGTTATGGAGATTAATGGCCATAGACAAGAGCCCTCACGCATCAGTAAGGGAGAGGATTTCAAAGACCTTTAAAAATCATTGGGAAACATTTCAAAAGGAAAGCGCTCGCAAAGCAACCAGAGGCCCGCCAAACACACTGGCGTATAGCTCACCAGGCGATGCTTGTAATCTAATTGCCTATGAGCAAGAGTTTAAAACAATATTTACGATGTGGAAAAATAGCTCGTGATTTGATTTGTACAGAAGAAACGCGTCTAATGGGTAAATTAGATTTTGATCTCGCTGGCCCAGGTCCTGTGGGTGGAGCCAAGCCCATTGGAGGGGCCGAGGCTCTCCAGCCCTCTACATCCCTTCTAACCCTTCACCCACCCACCTTCCCTCCCCCGCCCCAGCACAGTCCTGCGACAGCTCAGTGTCCTCCTAGGACATGGAAGGCCAGCAGCATCCCCTGTTTATCTTGGGCCTGCCAGTCCTTTAAGCCCCACCTCTTCTTCCAGGAAGCCTTCCCGACTGCTCCAGCCTGCTTTCACTTCAGTTCCAACGATTCTGAAGGTCTGTGACACACGGTCAGGCTTCCATTAGATAGAGCTGGCTCTTATTTAGACTTTCATTAGCTTGGCTTTTTATTTATTTATTTTTGCCTCGTGTGCTCTTTCCTAAAGTTTTTTGGATGTTAATTTGCAATCTAGACTTGTTACTTTACTTGCCTTATTTAATGTAGGCACTCTGGTGAGTAATAATTGCTTTTGCCTGACAATGGTCCTTTCTTCTTATGGAAAGAGTAACCTGATTTCCCCTGGGGAAACTGCCCATCCGAGTTTCAGTCCACGTGGGCAGGGCAGACCAGGGTCCTCCCAGCAGCGGGTGGGCACGTGATGCAGATGTGGCCAATCAAGAGAACCACTCCCAACAGCCACAGTGATTTGTTCAGGGGCGGGTCCATGCTGGGCCAATGAGAGGCCTCCTTGGATGGCAGCTACTCTTAGCTATTACGAGAGTTTTAAGTTATCTGGAATTGCTCAAGTGATAGAATCAAAAGCTGAAGCTCTTGGTGGCCATCTGGTCATTCCGTGGAATTAGCTCCCCTGAAAGTGAAGCCAATACCATAGGAAATGGAGAGAGGAACGTAGAAGATCCGCAGTCAAGCACCCGAATCCAGCGGTGGGTGACTCACACACACTTCAGTCCAGAACCTACCTCCTTTCATTTGTTTTGCCAGTTTGAGTCTCGGTCTTTTACAGAAACCTATCATTCTAACTTGCACAGTAGGCACAGGACTGATGTCTAGGCACTTCTAGAGGAGTAAGCACTTTCGGAACTGAATGAAATTTGTAGACTATCAAAGCCAAAACCAAAAGAATATTTCTGGACATAGTTCTGTGACTGAAGCCAGTTTTTCTGGCTTTTCCCCAACGGCCTGCTCTGTGTTGGCTCTTCTAGGTGGTGGGGACACACAGAAGAATCGGAGCAGACCCAGCCCCGGGGAGCTCACAATCTTGGAGGGAAGGTAAGAGAAGCTGTGCCAAACTGCCCTCCGGGGCTGAGAGGAAGAAATACCATGTGCCATGGAGAATCACTACAACCACAGAGCTCCAGAACCCTCTGGTGCGGGAGCGGGCGAGAGATAAAAGACTGGGCAGGACTTCGTGGAGGCAGTGAGAAGGGCCACTAGGGGAGGGTGACGGGATGAATGGTGAACTTGGTGGCAGTGCCAGGACTATCGGAGTGAGGAGCATTGAGGCCCTTTGCCCCAGACCTCTGGGAAAGAGGGTCCAGAGCTGCTCTTCAGCACCTGACAGAGGTCTGGCGCTCTCTAGTCCTGTCCACTCTGTAGCAGGTCTCTCAGCTGGGAGATCAGGTGGGCTCAGGCAGTGGTTGTCTGGGGACACCTGTGGGCGTTTGGGAGCCAGCTGAGGGTGATGGAGCTTTCCCACCACACAGTGAGGGAAGGGACACAGGTGCCAATGCTTGTCTTCATGAGACAGTCGTGTTCACCGTGGCATTTATTATCTGAGTCCTTTGTGGCATCAAAACCAATTTTGGGACATTTCTTTGGTATTTCTGTGCTGGGGGCTTTACACTCAACCTCTGTGTCTTCACTTAACAGTGAATCACCCACCTTGGCTCTCATTTTTCTAATGGTGCTTAGAAAGGCTTGAAGCCCTACAACAAGTGCAGGTCTGTCTCACCTAGGTGAGAGAGTCTGCTTGGCACCTGTGGTGATGGCTTACTGGACAATGAATAGGGCTCAACTCACCTGGTTCAGTCTTCCAGTGCCTACTGTTTACAGAGCCTGCCTCCCTCTTCACTCAGCTGCCAGAGATGGTAAAGAAGCAGGTTGTGGCTGGAAAAATAGACACGTCCGCCATCATTTGATAGAGTGTGGGATGCATGTGATGATATGTGCATGCATCCATCCGCGAAAGGCACAGAGACATGTGCAAAGAACAGTAGGATTAATTCTGTCTTGGTGATCAGGAGAAGCAGAGGTGCTGGCAGCCCTGCAGGACACGGGAGACTGGAAATAACGGTGTCCTTCAAACAGGAAACTTGTTGCACAGCAGAGGTCGCATTAAGGTGGCTCCTGAATGCTCTCTGTATGAGGTAGATTCCATCACCCCATTATACAGAGAAGGCAGTTGAGGCTCAGTATGCCTGAGCAACTTGTCAAGGCACAGCAGGGCTAGGATTCAACCCCAGGCTGGGTAATGCAACGTTTGAGCTGCTTTCGTTAAGCCTCACTTCCGTTCGGATATCTTTGGCTATTGAAACTCCTGTTTTCTTGTCATCTTCTAATCCTCAGTAGATGCCAAGTGTCATGGTGCTGGGAGCAGAAGCAGAGACACTCTCCTGCACCCCACCCCCACTTCACAGATCTAAGGAGGCAGACGGGGGAGAGAGCCGGGCTCCTGCCTCTTGGGTCTGGCTCTCCACACTGTCCCACTCCTCTGATTGTGGGGATGGATGTCAGACTTCAAAGGCTGCAGTGCACTGTCTCTCCAATCTCCAGCCCATGAGAAAGCGCCTAAGCCCAGAACAAAGGCCTTTCCAGACCCACGTCACCTGCTCAGCACTTAGCACGGGGCTTAATTAAAGGAAACAGAGCTTCTTAGAGTGAGAGCGAGGAGTGAAGGAGAAAGTCGATCACACTAAAGACACCGCCATTAATAAAGCCAGACTCGCCACTAATATCCCACTTGAATTCAAAACAGGACAAATAATTGGAAATCTGAGCAGGGTGAGTGGTAAGGCCAGTGGTATGGATGACAGAGGTCTGGCAGCTGTGGGAGACCTGTATGGGGACAAAGTTTCTGGAGGGAGTAATTCTGTCTCGAGGCCCAGTGTCCTCTTGGCCGATAGCCATAGGCTGACACCTGGGTCACAGCAGTATCTCACACTGAATAGCACTTGAAATGTGCCAAGCACTGTTCTCAGTTCTTTACAAATGTTAATTAATTTAATCCTTAAAAATAGTCCGTCTGTACGTGTTTATATCTATCTGCCTTCCTATCTATCTTTCTATCTTGTTAGTTGATGTGCTTAGTTGCTCATGTCTGACTCTTTGCAACCCCATGGACTATAGCCCACCAGGCTCCTCTGTCCATTGGGATTCTCCAGGCAAGAATACTGGAGTGGGTTACCATGCCCTTCTCCAGGGGATCTTCCCAACCCAGGGTTCGAGCCCAGGTCTCACAGATGGCAGGTGGATTCTATCTTAGATACTGTTATTGACTCTATTTTACAGATGAGGAGACTGAAGCACAGGGGTTAAGTAAGTTGACCAGGCTGAGCTGGGAGTTTGGACTTGTGTGCCATGACCTCACCTGGAAGTCATAGCCATGTGAGCTGGCCTCTCCTTCCTGGCTTGCTGGATAACTGCTGTTCATTCAGCCAGCAAACATTTGTCAAGTATACTCCTTGCTTAGTGATAATAGTAATAACCATTGTGTATGGCTTCTTTTGGAGAAGGCAATGACACCCCACTCTAGTACTCTTGCCTGGAAAATCCCGTGGGTGGAGGAGCCTGGTAGGCTGCAGTCCATGGGGTCGCGAAGAGTCGAACACGACTGAGCAACTGCACTTTCACTTTTCACTTTCATGCATTGGAGAAGGAAATGGCAACCCACTCCAGTGTTCTTGCCTGGAGAATCCCAGGGACGGAGGAGCCTGGTTGGCTGCCGTCTATGGGCTCGCACAGAGTTGGACATGACTGAAGAGACTTAGCAGCAGCAGCATGGGTCCTTTATGCCAGCTATTAAGCACTTTATGTGCATTATCTCCCTTCACCCCCCTGATAACCCATGAGGTGTGTGCTTCTATTGTCTCCATGTTACGGGGGGGACACTGAACCTCAGAGAGGCTAGGTGACTTCCCCTTGGTCCCATGGCTAGTTAGTAGTGGAGACAGGATTCAAACCTACATCTTTTGGCTCAAAACACAGTCCCTTAACCACTGATATTTTTAAAAAATGTTTTTAATTTTAATTTTGGCTATGTCAGGTCTTAGTTGTGGCACACGGGATCTTTGTTGCAGCATGTGAGATCTTTTCGTTGCAGTCTGTGGGCTTAGTTACCCCACGGCATGTGGGAGCTTAGTTCTCTGACCAGGAATGGAACCCATGTCCCCTGCATTGGAAGATTGATTCTTAACCACTGAACCACCAGAGAAGCCCCTCTGCTGCTAGTATTGAGTGCTTATTCTCAAAGGGTCCTCGGAAGATGTACTCACAGGTAGTCATAGCTCAGGCTGATAGATGCTGCACACACCTAGATGTGAGCATCCCTAGAGATGGGCAGGAACCAGATATGGCCCACTGAGTACCATTCATTTATGTCTTCAGGCTACAAACCCAGGACACTTCGCTATTCCTACCTAACCCCTTTTCTTCCTTGTCTTTATCCTGTGTGCTCTCCTGCTTATTCATGTGTGTGTGGTTGTGTGTATGTGTGTGTGTGTGTGCGTGCGTGCATGCGCTCAGCCACGTCTGACTCTTTGTGACCCCATGGCCTGTAGCCCTCCAGGCTCCTCTCTCCATGGAGTTTTCCAGGCAAGAATACTGGAGTGGGTTTCCTTGCCCTCCTCCAGGGGAACTTCCTGACCCAGGGTTTGAACCCATGTCTCTTGCATCTGTTGCATTATCAGGCAGATTTTTTACCACTGTACCACTTAGGAAGCCCGTCTCCTTCCCACCTATTCATCCCACAGCCCTAAAGCTGTGGGTGACCACCCTGGGAATTGTGGGCATTCTGGACCCTGTGGTGAGGTTGGGAATGCTTTCTACATAGAGATCTGGCTCCATGCTGGCAGGAAACAGAATTCACATCTGTTTAAGAGGCAACTTAGTAAAATGGAAAGGGCATGGACATTGGAGTCAAACAGGCCTCAGTGTGACTTCTGACTTCTGAGCCTCAGTTTCCCTAACTGTGAAATGGGCCTGCAGGTCCAGAGGAAGGATGGAAAAGACTGGCTGTATAGAGGCCCGGTAAAACCTGAGGCCTCTCTCTGTGGAGAGGGATGGAGAGTAGGGAGAGGGTCAAAGCCTGTGAACTGTGGAGACCACAGGGAGGGGAGCACGGCCTCCTTTCCTTAGCCCATCATATTGGAATGAGGGGCTCCTTAGAACTGGAGGTGAGCATATTTAGGGAAAATGAGAGGAGATATGGGCACAGAGGTGGAAACTTAGGGCCTCACTGCTCTGACAGTGCTGAAGGCCGGAAATGGCACCTAATCCAGGAGACACAGGTCACCTCACGCATAGGGCCGTGGCATTGTTATGATGGGTCAGGGCATGGTTCAATTTTAGATCATTGTCATGCAGGAATCCAAGGCCAGAAGCTTAAAGAGTCTCCTTCCCCTGTGATCCTGTCTCCTTGCTCTTATTGGCCCTAGAGAAAAAGCTCACACTTCTGATCTGAAGTGTTCTCATTTCACCCACATGGTAATGCTGATGGGGCTGCCTTGGGGTGTTCTGTGGGTGAGGGACAGAGAAGATGAGAGAGTGAAGGGGCTACAGTGGGGTGAGTAGTCTGCACAAACAGAAGGCTCTGAGATCTCTCCTAATACTAAATCTAATGACTCTGACCTCTGAATAGTCCAGCTATGATGGCCAGTGACAGAGAGTTTGTGCCAAGGACCAGAACTGGATATATACTTTACCTATAAATAGAAGTAGATTCAGTGGAGTGCTGGGAAATGTTTAACAGCAACTTTCTGGGGATGGGGAGATGCTCTAATTTGTAGCATTTGGCCATTTCTCTGGTGTAAATGAGCTTCCCTGGTAGTTCAGCTGGTAAAGAATCTGCCTGCAATGCGGGAGACCCCAACTCTATTCCTGGGTCGGGAAGATCCCTTGGAGAAGGAATAGGCTAACCACTCTAGTATTCTTGGGCTTCTCTGGTGGCTCAGCTGGTAAAGAATCCACCAGCAATGCAGGAGACCTGGATTCGATCCCTGGGTTGGGAAGATCCCCTGGAGAAGGGAATGGCTACCCACTCCAGTATTCTGGCCTGGAGAATTCCATGGACTGTATAGTCAATGGGGTTGCAAAGAGTCAGACAGGACTGAGTGACTTTCTCTTTCACGGATATAAATACTTCCACCAAGGCTGATCACAAGCTACCACCCCGACATCACTCAATGTTAAGCTGGGTGCTAGTAGCTGCTTCTCAGGAGCCCAAACACACTGGCTGCAGCACACTTGTGGGCAGATTCACCAGAAGGCAGAGGAGGTTCAAGCTCCAGGTTGTCTCACTTGTGGGGATCCCATACAGTGTGTTTTCATTTTGATATGTGTTTGTACAGTTTCCAGAAGTTAGATATAATAACGGCCCTGGTTAAGATTCCTCCCTCATCACTCTGGCTTGTATCGGATGGCTTAGAGTAGCCCATGAACATATTGTAATTACTTTGTTCATTTTAAATATAAATTCATTTTTGTACCTAATTTTGATTTGTAATTTTATTTCCCTTTTCTAAAGAGGGCCTTGAAACTTATATATCCTTCCAGCCTCAAAGCATGGATCCTTTCTGGGACTTAATTAGATTGCAACTCATCCTTCAGAAAATGTTTGTGATTATTGTTCTGTACCTTAGAGTCACACTGGTGTATGCAAATTTATCATTGATTAATTTGGTCTAGATTAGCTTACTAGAATGCCACTTGCATTATGTCAGAGTTCTACTCGAAACCCTCATGGGTCCCCGCTTGATCCTTTAAACTGGATTTTAAGATTCTCTATAGATTGGCCCTCTCATCTCCTTTCTGAAAATATCTCCTTTACTTCTAGTGTATCTCCTCAATAAAACTTTTTCCCTTGTGACTTTTTAGATTATTTTCTCTGCCTAGATCACCTTTTTTGTCCCCTCACTTTTGGATTTTACCAAATCCTTTTTCTGTGTCTGTTGAATAGTCGTGTGTGTGTGTGTGTGTGTGTGTGTTTTAAATTTGGTCCTCTCTCCAAGCCAGGCTTCAGCAATATGTGAGCCATGAACTTCCAGATGTTCAAGCTGGTTTTAGAATAGGCAGAGGAACCACAGATCAAATTGCCAACATCCGCTGGATCATGGAAAAGCAAGAGAGTTCCAAAAAAACATCTATTTCTGCTTTATTGACTATGCCAAAGCCTTTGTGTGGATCACAATAAAATGTGAAAATTCTGAAAGAGAAGGGAATACCAGAACACTTGACCTGCCTCTTGAGAAACCTATATGCAGGTCAGGAAACAACAGTTAGAACTGCATATGGAACTTATTTATTTGGAACAGACTGGTTCCAAATAGGAAAAGGAGTCCATCAAGGCTGTATATTGTCACCCTGCTTATTTAACTTATATGCAGAGTACATCATGAGAAACGCTGGGCTGGAAGAAGCACAAGCTGGAATCAAGATTGCCAGGGGAAATATCAATAACCTCAGATATGCAGATGACACCACCTTTATGGCAGAAAGTGAAGAGGAACTAAAAAACCTCTTGATGAAAGTGAAAGAAGAGAGTGAAAAAGTTGGCTTAAAGCTCAACATTCAGAAAACTGAGATCATGGCATCTGGTCCCATTACTTCATGGCAAATAGATGGGGAAACAGTGGAAGCAGTGGCTGACTTTATTTTTCTGGGCTCCAAAATCACTGCAGATGGTGATTGCAGCCATGAAATTAAAAGATGCTTGCTCCTTGGAAGGAAAGTTATGACCCACCTAGACAGG
>NW_011494956.1:11820772-11821232 GCF_000754665.1 Bison bison bison | reverse complement strand
AGAAGGGGACGACAGAGGATGAGATGGTTGGATGGCATCACCAACTCAATGGACATGGGTTTGGATGGACTCCAGGAGTTGGTGGACAGGGAGGCCTGGAGTTCTGTGGTTCATGGGGTCGCAGAGAGTGGGACACGACTGAGCAACTGAACTGAACCATATTAATATGGTGTGTTACATTCATTGATTTTGACATATTTAACTTCGCTTTCCTGGAATAAATTCTGCTTGATTGTCATGTATAATCCTTTTTATTTGTTGCTAGATTCAGTTTGCTAGTGTTCTGTTGAGAGATTTTGGATCTGTATTCATAAGAGATAGTGATTTATAGTTTTCTTGTGAAAACTTGGTTTTGGTATTGGGGAAATTCTGCTGCTGCTGCTGCTAAGTTGCTTCAGTCATGTCCAACTCTGTGCGACCCCATAGACTGCAGCCCACCAGGCTCCCCTGTCCCTGGGAT
>NW_011494956.1:11820268-11820672 GCF_000754665.1 Bison bison bison | reverse complement strand
TGTCTGACTCTTAGCGACCGCGTGGACTGCAGCCTACCAGGCTCCTCTGCCCATGGGATTTTCCAGGCAAGAGTACTGGAGTGGGGTGCCACTGCCTTCTCCGGAGGAAATTCTAGTCTCACATAATTGGAAAGTGTTCCTGTCTCTTCTATTTTTGGGAAGATTTTGTGAAGGATTGATATTAATTATTCTTTCAGTAATTGGTAGAATGCACCAGCGAAGCCATCTGCAGCTGGATGTTTCTTTGTGAGAAGTTTTAAAATGATTAACTCTCTTTTTTTGTTATAGTCTATTCAGAAGGCAGTGGCACCCCACTCCAGTACTCTTGCCTGGAAAATCCCATGGGCGGAGGAGCCTGGTAGGCTGCAGTCCATGGGGTCGCTAAGAGTCGGACATGACTGAGC
>NW_011494956.1:11809332-11820168 GCF_000754665.1 Bison bison bison | reverse complement strand
TCTCTGAACCTCAGTTTCCTAATAGGAATAATAACACATACAGTGCAGGACTGTTGGGAAGACTGAAAGGTGTAGTGTACATAGTCTCTACCATTGTGCCTGGCACATAGTAGGTGCTCAGTAAAAGGTGGTTATAGCTATTCCTATCATCAGGAACTAAACTGTGTTGCACGGCCCATGGCCAGAGGAGCCTGGTAGGCTGTAGTCCATGGGGTCGCTGAGGGTCGGACATGACTGAGTGACTTCACTTTCACTTTTCACTTTCATGCATTGGAGAAGGAAATGGCAACCCACTCCAGTGTTCTTGCCTTGAGAATCCCAGGGATGGGGGAGCCTGGTTGGCTGCCGTCTATGGGGTCGCACAGAGTCAGACATGACTGAAGTGACTTAGCAGCATTCAGATTTCTATTTCTTCTTGGGTCAGTTTGGATAGTTGTCTTTCTAGGAATTTGTTTCAATAAAATTATCTAATTTGTTGGCATATGGTCATTTGTAGTATTTACTTAGAGTCCTTTTTATTTCTGTAAGGTAACCTGTTAGTGATGTCTCCTCTTTCATTTCTGATTTTAGTTATTTGAGCTTTCTCCCTTTTTTTCTTGGCCTGGCTAGCTAAAAGTTTGCCAATTTTGTTGATCTTTTCAAAGAATAACTTTTGGATTGTTGATTTTTTTCTATTGTTTTTCTAATCTCTATCTTCACTGTCTTTAGTTCCGTCTGCTTGCTTTGGGTTTAGTTTGCTTTTCTTTTTCCAGGAAAAAGTACTGGAAAATACCCTCAAAACTATGTAATATAATATGTTTTAGAAGATTGATTTAAGTCCCAAAGTTGAAAAAAATACATTACAAGGTAAGATGGGAGTCACACCTGTGCAGATTACTGAAAGGTAGCAGAAATGGTCCCGTGAACACTCACCTTCATTATCTGCCTCCAGCCTATGTAAAAGAGCATCTAGATCTGAAAGGAACTCAGGAGTTTTTGTGTCCTCTCTGTCTACTACTCCATGGGGGCAGTGGGAATGCCCTCCCCAAACAGGTTAATAGGGCTTCAGAAGTACTTACAGCAGTTAGGAATGAGCTGTCGGAGGGCAAGTCCAACACCAGGCCCTGGCGAAATATTTGCCAAGCTTCAGAAACCCATAGGCTATTTTGCTTCATGAAGCAAAGGGAAGGCAGCGAGATTGATTATGGCATACATCCCCTGGAGTTGGGGGATGATTTTGAACATGGAGACTGCCGCCTTTTTCCTGCCTTTTTCCCAAGGACTTGAAGGTTAGCTGGAGGGGCCCATGGAGGTGGGGGGAGGGGCAGTGGCAGTATAGCAGCCTCACATGAGAGTTTCCTGTGGGCCATGTGAATACAGAGGGAGGTACCAGGACTCAAACTTTCTTGACAGGACCTGCCTTCTGGGACAAGGGAAGCTGAGCAGTATGTGACTCTGAGGAGAACAGCTTAGGGGGCACTGAGAAAGGGGTTGAAGAGGTCAGGGGGTGCACAGCCATCCTTAGGAAGCTATACTGTGCTGAGAGTGGGTGTCTGTAAGCACCTACAGAAGCATTCCCAGTGGATAGATGGGGTGGTTAATGTTTTGATGTCTGACGTTATAGAAGGTGAAACGTTCAGCCAGTAATGTCTTAGAACCACAATCAGAGGCTCCTTGTCTCTGCGTCACCCATGTGGACCCTGTGGCCCATTCAGCCCCTTCAGTATCCAGGTAGGTTATGACATAATTAGTAAGCCCTCTTAAGAGCTTTGCGTGACAAAGAACATCATACAGAAGGGGGTTGATTTTGCTGGTTGCTGTGCCCCTCCTCCACTGCTTGGGCATCATAAACAGGAGATCCTGAGGGTTAGCCTCCCCATTGTATAGACAGGGTGGCCAGGGCCCAGAGAGGGGAAAGGCTTTGCCAAAGACGATATGGGCAGGCTGTGTGGGAGGCTGCCTACCCTTCCAGCTCCTGGAAATGAGGAAGCTATGGCCCTTCCCTGGTCCTTCAACACAGACAGCTCTAATTATAAAAGGATTCAACTTGAGGGGGAAAACAGGGAGAGGATGAAATGTAGACTCTGAATTTCATTTTCATCATCAGGCATTTCTCAGGGAAAATGATATTTCCAGCCTAGACAGGGAAGTGGAAGTGGGCTGTACTCATGTCTGGAAGTTGTGGAAAATGCTTTATTTTAACTCAGTTCCCCCAGCAGTCATTCTCATCTATTCTAAACTGCCAATCAACCTTCCAGCAAAGGAAAACACACACACACCTCTGCACAAATGGCTTTGATTAGGCTTAGCTGTAGGTTTAAGAAAATTTAATCATCTTAACCTGTTTAGTCTTTTTCCCTGATGAAAATCATCAGTCAGATTCCAGCATGAGCCAGTTAGAACTGAGCTGCTGTCAGCACCGTTGTTTATGTTAATACGTTATAGGCATGAAATGGAGGAAAGCAGAGTTATGAGAAAAGGTCCTGAGTGAATTAGGAGCGTAGGAGTATGTGGCAGGCCCCTGAGGCCCATAGGCAGGCCTCTGGACGTGCTGTTTGTTTACAGGTCTAAGATAGAACCTCCTCTACCTCTTGGAAAGGATATTTCTCTCGGTGGTTGGATCCTGCCTTTGACAGAACTGAAGGTCTAGAACCTATCAATGCCATTTGCTAGCTGTGTGACCCCAGACAAGTTGCTTAACCTCTCTAAATGTGGTTTACTCATCTGAGAAATGGGGCTAACAGGAGTGACTAGCCTACTGGATGGCTTTACCGTTATGTGGGCCTGGTGGTTAGTGAATGCCCAGTTAAATGCTCCCTGACATCAGTGTTAATCCCTTTTCCCTGACACCAGCCAGCTCCTTCATGGTGCTCTCACCCCATGCCCCAGACTCTGTAGGCATTGGCCAATGGGGAATACCTGCTAGATGTGAAGTGGTCTTCTTGGGACAGATTGAAAAGGCCCTAAATCTGGAGCTTTGACCCACCTGTGTCATGAGGACCTAGGTGACCTTAGGGGAATCACTGCTTCTTTGGATCTTGGTTTCTCAGTCAGTCAAATGAGCCCACTCCTGTCATCAACATCCACCCCCTCTTCCTCCTAGAAAAAAATCCCACTTCCACCCAACTAAAGAGCTGTACTTCTAGGTGTGGCCATGTGACTATTTTGAAATCCAAAGGAAATGTTACATGGAACTTCTAGAAAGTCTCCTAAAAAGGATGGAGAAGAAAGAAGCAAATGTCTACCAGCATGTGAATAAACAATGGACCATTCATACTGTGGACTATGTCTCAGTAATAAAAAGGAACAAACCACTGATATAAACAACAACATGGATAAACCGCAAAAGCACTATGCTGAGTGAAAGAATTCAGACACAGAAGAGTAAATAGTAAATTACTGCATTTGTATAAAGTTCTAAAACAGGAAATGTCAAAGGGGACACTGACTACAGGAACATGAGAGAACTTTCTAGGGAGGTGAAAGTGAAAGTGTTCATTGCTCAGTTGTGTTTGGCCCCATGGACTGTAACCCACCAAGCTCCTGAGGGAGTTCTCCAGGGAAGAATACTGGAGTGGGTTGCTATTTCCCTCTCCAGGGGATCTTCCTAACCTAGGGATTGAACCCAGATCCCCTATATTGCAGGCATATTCTTTACCATCTGAGCCACCCAGGGAAGCCCTCTAGGGAGATGGGAATGTTGTATGTCTTAATTGCAGTGGTGATTACATGGGTATTTAAATTTGTCAGAATTTACAAAACTATTTAACATATATGCATTTTATTTTAGATAAATTATACCTCAGTAAATTCTTTTTTTTTTTTTTTTAACAACAACAACTTAAAGAGCTGCCTTGTTTACAGATGTGATGGCTGGAGCTCTAGCAGCCATCTTTGGACATGAAGATGATTGCAGAGCAGTGAACTGGAGGGAGCCTGGGTCCCTGCCAACTTTATGAAGTCATTTTAATCAGACCTAGGCTGCCTGATGCTGAGTTTCTTTTGTGTGAGAGAGAAACTTTTATTTAGTGAAAGTCATGTTAACTTTTGCTATTGATCATGTGATCAACATGCAGTTGAACCAAGTCCAGACAGAAAGACAATGCCTGTAGGGTAATAGAAGGGCAAAAAAAGAAAAATGATTAGAACAGTTTTGAGACTGTTATTACTACTCTGATTATTATCTATCCCCTCTTCTTTCTCACCCTGATGTGCTGCTGAGGAGTAAGCGAAGTGGAAACGTGGGACTGGGACAGCTTTCTCTTGGGGCCATCTACCAGACTGAACCCAGGAAGACCCAGCCTCGTGCCTCACCTTCCCACCCCCTCTGCCTACCCCTTTCTAGCTCCTCACCCCACTCACAAGGGGGATATAGACCTGAAACTAGAGAATGGGTCTTGAAGAGCTTTTATATACATGACTTTGGGGTAGAGTTGCCTGACTCACATGGGAATGAGCCTCTTCTCCACAGGGTGGGTTCTCCTCTCTCAAAATGGAGAATTCTGTAGCCCAGAGATGCACAAGGTCTGGTCCAGGCTGCCACTGGCAGGCCAGTCTGATCAGAGGCATGGTCACTTGCATGAGTTGGGGTCAGATTCAGCTCCAGGAGGTGGTGAGAGGTGGAGGAGGTGGGAGGTCCCAAGGTCCTCCAGCTGGAGGAGAAGGTGGACTGGTCACCTTGAGGCTGGGCCCAGAGCTTGCCTCTCCTTTTCCATGCTACATGCCAATCGTGGCATGTCAACAGGTGCCTGAGAGGGGAGCTAGTGGCATCTGTCCACTACAGGCCAGAGTGTAAAAAGAGATGGGCCATGGGTGCCCTGAGATGTATGGCAGCAGAGTGGGAGTGTTGTTCCCTAGACCTCAGCAGAGTGGGCACACTTCTCATCTTAGGCCAGGTGCAGGGGAGGAGGTCCTGGTGTTCCTCCAAACCCACACATGCATGCACTTACATGCACACTTACACACACAGACTCTCACATACTTCCCTTGTGCACACACATGGATATATACACCCAGGCATATACAGTCTGTACACATGCAAGCACACACCACACTGAACATCTCTGAAGCCCTGAAGAGCTTCTCACCCCTTCTTGCACATGAGCCTTCATGTGGATGGTCCCTCCTACCAGCAACCCACTTGCTTCCCCCACTTCATCTGCATAGACGCCTACTGAAGGATTCTGCTGAACGCCACTTTCCCAGCGAGACAGCAGCACACCTGCCTGCCAGAGACCATCCCTGCCCCGTGCAGCTCTGCTCCAAGCCCTCACAATACTCACTGAAATAACAGCTTTTAAGTCTATCTGCTCTGACAAACTGTGACCTTTGTAAGGACAGGGCCTGCCCAACTTGGTCACCCTGTACCCCAGCACCAGGCCTAGTGCTTAATAGGTGCTCAAACAATGTAGATTGAATGGATAAATATCCACGTTCATCCATCCGTATCTGCTTCTCCCACATGACTGGGAGCTCCTGGAGAGTGTGGACATGTCTTGAATGACCCTGTGGAGATGCTCAAAAGTGCTTGTTGAAGAAATGAATAAATGATTGCCTATTCCCAATTCTGTCTCTCTCTCTCTCTGTCACACACACACTCACACTGAAATTCTGAAACAGTCCTCATCACCCAGACTCGTGTAGTAAATTAAAGATGGCTACATCTTCTTTCTTACTGTTCTTTTTTTTATTTAAAAAAAAAATTTAGTTATTTTAGTTATTTTACTTTACAATATTGTATTGGTTTTGCCATACATTGACTTGAATCCACCATGGGTGTACATGTGTTCCCCATCCTGAACCCCCCTCCCACCTCCCACCCCTCTGGTCATCCCAGTGCCCCAGCCCCGAGCACCCTGTCTCATGCATCCAACCTGGACTGGCGATTGGTTTCACATATGATAATTTACATGTTTCAATGCCATTCTCCCATATCATCCTGCCCTCGCCCTCTCCCACAGAGTCCAAAAGACTGTTCAATACATCTGTGTCTCTTTTGCTGTCTCGCGTACAGGGTTATCATTTCTTACTGTTCTAATTGAGAGTGGTGTCTAACTGCCTTTCCCTTGAGTCTGGGTTGGCCATTAGTGACTGAGGATTCAGCAGAGATGATGTCCTGGACTTCTGAGGCTAGATCATAGGAAGTCTTGTGGTCTCTGCCTGGACATTTGGGAACATTTATTCTTTGAACCCAGCCACCATGCCATGAGGAAGCCCCAGCCAGTAGGTGGCAGTGACTTTCCAGCCTTGAAGGTTATCTTGGACGTGGATCCTCCAGCCCTTGTTGAGTTGCCCCAGCTGGTGAGGAAATATGAACTTTCCCCACCAAACTCTACCTATATTGCATATTCATAAGCAAAATTAATGATAATTGCTGTTATAAGCCACTAAGTTTGGGGGTGGTTCATTATGCAGCAATATATAAATAGAGCAGCTTCAGTGCATGTGAGAGGAAGTGCTAAAGTCTCTTAAGGGAATGCTGGAAGTCTGCCAAGATTACATCCCTGGATCCCTCCTACTGGGGAAGGAGCAGATTGTCTGGGACCCGCAAATTTGCCTCGTATAGGAAGCCAGGGTGGATGAGAGGGCAGCTCCCCGCAGGGATGGGCAGAGAATACTGGGGGCTCTCATCACTGTGTGGATCAGAGGCCATGTGAGGGCCTCGTACATTCTCCCTGGCTCTCACATTGACACATGTACTTTAAGCAGGACTCAGAAGCTACAGTTAAAAGCTCTCCATGCTGAGAACACTAGAATCCATTTTTCTTCCTGCATCCATCAGTCACTCTACCTCTCTGATGCCCCCCGGCCCTGCCAGGAGCAAGAGGATGGGAAGCGCTGGTCAGAGCTGGGGGAGGAGAGCAGGCTGTGTACACGGGTTTGTGAAAAGCCACCTGCTGTGAGCTCAGCATTCACTGTGCTGGCAGCTTTGGCAAGATCTGCTGTGCTAATGTGCATCCTTCCATGGCCATGGTGGGTCTGCTGGGTGAGGGGTCTGCATGCCCCTAGGAACCTGTGAGTGTGGCTGCCCATCTCACAGCTGAACATATGCATCCTTGACCTGCCTTGTACAGCCTGGTCTCTAGAGTACAGAGGGGGCTCTCTCAAGGGAGTGGTCTTTATGCCTATGGGCAGGGGGAGGGGAGTGTGTGTGTGGGGAGTCCCTGACTGACAGTATTCTGGAATGGAAATCAGAGTCACTCCTTCACTCAAACTGTGTCCTCTCCAGGTGGGACAAATGGAGAGAGGAACATGGAAGCATATACACTGCTGCTGCTGCTGCTGCTAAGTCGCCTCAGTCGTGTCCAACTCTGTGCGACCCCATAGATGGCAGCCCACCAGGCTCCCCTGTCCCTGGGATTCTCCGGGCAAGAACACTGGAGTGGGTTGCCATTTCCTTCTCCAATGCATGAAAGTGAAAAGTGAAAGTGAAGTCACTCAGTCATGTCTGACTCTTAGTGACCCCATGGACTGCAGCCTACCAGGGGGATTTTCCAGGCAAGAGTACTGGAGTGGGGTGCCATTGCCATGTGTAAAATAGATAACCAATGGTATTTGCTATATGACTCAGGGAACTCAAACTGGGGCTCTGTGACAGCTTAAAGGGGTGGAGGAGGGGACACATGTATATCTATGGCTGACTTATGTTGTTGTATGGCAGAGGCCAACACAATATTGTGAAAAAATTTTCTTCAATTAAAAATAAATCATATAGAACAGACTTTTGGACTCTGTGGGAGAAGGTGAGAGTGGGATGATGTGAGAGAATAGCATTGAAACATGTATATTACCATATGTGAAATAGGTCACCAGTTCAAGTTCAGTGCATGAAACAGGGCACTCAAAGCTGATGCACTGGGACAACCCAGAGGGATGGGATGGGGAGGGAGATGGGAGGGGGGTTCAAGATGGGGGACACGTGTACACCCATGGCTGATTCATGTCAATGTATGGCAAAAACCACTACAATATTGTAAAGCAATTAGCCTCCAATTAAAGTAAATTAATTGAAAAAAAGCAGTGAAAATCCCCCTAAATAAATAAACAAATCAGATTGTAAATCTTTAAGGAAGAAAAAATTTAAGATTCTTCCTAATATGTTACATAGTAAGTATGATCTGTGATATTCCAAGGGATGGGGATCAACTGTTTTAAGTCATTAATACATTAGCAGTAGTTTATTCATTCATTTCTATCAAGGGGAGGGAGAGAGCAACAATGAGAATTAAGTTTAGGGGAGAGTTACTGAAAAGAAGAAAGAGAAGGGAAAGTGGTATTTTAGAAAAATATTTGCCAGCAGCCCAAATTTGCTTAAATCTATCTTTGAGACAGGGAATGTTTTATATTTTACCCAAAATGTCTGTGGAGGTCTCATTTCTGAAGCAGTGATGCCTTTTTTTTTTTTTTTTTTTGGGCTGCTCTGTGGCTTGAGAGATCTAAGTTCCCCAACCAGGAATCAAACTTGTGCCCACTGCAGTGGAAGCATGGAGTCCTAACCACTGGACTGCCCGGGAGTCCCAATGATGCCTTAAATGTCCTGAACAACTTTTCAGATGAAAACAACAATATATCAGATAAAATGTTTTTAAAATTATACTACTGAGCTGGCAAGAAAGTAAGGAATCAGAGATTGAAACTGAATGAAGAGTGTGGACATAGGCATGGGGCACAGTGCTGGCTTTTGTTTCAGGATCTTAAGGCTCCCTGTTGATGCTGAGTGGGGAATGGGAGAATATAGGTAAATCCTAGGGCCTGCCCAAGTGGGCAGTTTAAAGAATCTCCATGTGGAGCGGGGCCCCAAAGGCTACACCGTCAGTATAAGAGTAACCAGGAAATGAACTTCACTCCATAGAAGTGAGAGCAAGGACAACCTGGCCCTGTGCAGGTAGGAGAAAATACCCCTTCTGGTAATTAAAAGCTGACTCTCACAACACATTCATGTGTAATCTGAAGTCTTGAAGTAGAGAATCTAGTTTAAAATGGTCCTATGTTAATGCTTCCCACAAGTGACCAGCAAAAACAAAGACTGGTTCTCTCTGTAGGAGGCCAAATTCAGCCCAGGTTCAAAAATTTCTTGGTAGATTATAGTTCCAAGGAACATTTCAGTTCAAGTCAAGAAGTCCCAGAATCATACCAGGAAACAGGCACCCTGAATAAGAATCAGCAGGTACAGCAGACTGCAAAAGCAGACCTACAAGGACTAAAGATACTAAAATGAGCAGATGTGAGAAATAACTATGCCTAATGAGTTTTAGGAGTGCAGGAGACACGGGTTCTTTCCCTGGGTTGGGAAGATCCTCTAGAGAAGGAAATGGCAACCCACTCCCATACTCTTGCTTGGAGAATCCCATGGAAGGAGGAGCCTGGTGGGCTACAGTCCATGGGGTCGCAAAGAGTCAGACACGACTGAGCGACTTCACTCACTCACTCACTCAGTGTGTTTTAAGCTATAAAAGAAAGGTTTGGAATATTATCACAGCACAGTTTTTTGTTTGTTTTTGTTTTTTATTTATTTTTCCAATCACACTGTGCAGCACATGGGTCTTAGTCCCCCAACCAGGGATTGAACCCAGGCCCTTGGCAGTGAGAGTACAGAGTCTTAATCCCTGAACCATCAGGGAATTCCAAAGACATTATTTTCAGTGCAGATTTATAAAATATCAGAAAGAATTTCTAGGAAAAAATATGATAATCGAAGTGGAAAATTCAGTGGATGAATTTACAATAGACACAGAAGTAGACACAATAAAATTAGATACAGCTGAAGAGAAAATGAATGCACTGATAAGATAATTCTTAAGAAACAATCTAGTATGCAATCCAGACACAGAAATGGACAAGAGGAAAGCAAAGTTAAGAGACATAAAGTATAGGTGTGAAGAGCTCACATATTTCCATGGAGTTCCAAAAGGAGATAATTGTAGAAATAATAGGGCAATGGCAGTCTTCAAAGAAATAATGGCTGACATGTTCCAAGAATTGCTAAAAGACACCAAAACTCAGATCTAAGAAACACAAGAAATTTCAAACAAGTAATAATTCACAACCACATGTATTTTGGTAAAACTGCAGAACATCAAAGACGTTACTTTTAAGTATATATACATTTGTTATTGTTCCTATTGTTATATACTTATGTTAATGCACTCTTTTGTATAGATATTTCACAATAAAGAATTACCAGTGCCTTTGAGCTTCTGAAAACAAGCGATGTGACTAAACTGAGGTGGCTAAAAGATGTCTCTGAATTCAGTTTTGGAGCATCGAGGGCAGTGTAGTGTACGGCTGCTGCTAAGTCACTTCATTCGCGTCCGACTCTTCACGACCCCATAGATGGCAGCCCACCAGGCTCTTCCATCAATGGGATTTTCCAGGCAAGAGTACTGGAGTAGGTTGCCATTGCCTTCTCCAGCATATGACCCTAAATATTGGCTAAAACATAAGAAACTACTGGGTATTTTACAAGTTTTGCTCGACAAAAATGGCCATCTCTTACATTCCTGTTAGTGAATGCTCACCTTCTTGCTGACACATTACTGACTGGCTTTTCAGTGGGAAAATTACATACCTAAAGGCCAGTGTGCCCATGGACTCCAGTTCCCCCACCCCCACTTGTATTGTGACAGACAAATCACTGGAGGTCTCTGAGCTTCTGATTTTTCATCTGATTACAGGGCTCACAAGCCCTACCTACGCCCAGAGTGGATGATATTAGAGCAGGTGTGACTGGCAAGTGTGAACTGGTGAGGAAGTTCTTTCCACCTTGTGCTGCCCACTTCCGGGTCTCTCCACAGCTCCAGTGGGTTTGGGTGAGAATGTAACTCTTTATTTCCTCCTGTTTGGGGCCAGGTCCTAACT
>NW_011494956.1:11801306-11809232 GCF_000754665.1 Bison bison bison | reverse complement strand
GGGTGATGTCAGGCTCTCAGAGATGGCTCAGCTGTGCACCCACTGTGGGTAGCAGCCTGGGGGGGCATAGATCCCACTGCCGCCTGCCTGGCACCCCCTCTTGCCACCCTGGAGGCTCATGGCCTCTGGTCCTGAGCCCCCAGGAGGCTGCTTCTAACAACCTGGTTGTGTGCCCCCAGGGCACCTCCCGCCTTGGTGGCCTGGAAACCAGGTGCTTCTAGCCTCCTGTCTCCCTTCTGTCTCTTGCAAAGAAAAATCCCTGGCCTAAAGTAGCCCATTTCATCTGGAGGACAATGGCATTTTTTACAGAAAAATGGATGGAGAGTGCTCAGGGCCTAGTTGGAGGGCGTGTGAGAGGCCATATTCTCTTGGGAATGAGTCCATCTGGCTTGGCTCTGTCGGTGGGACAAGCACAACAGTAGTAGTGACAGCCTTGCTCGTCCTCTGCTGAGCCCTCTACAGCGCTAGGTGCTGCGCTGGGTGCAGTTAGCTCTCCCAGCAGTCCTAGGAGGGGGCATGGTTAGTATTCCCGTTTAGAGCTGCTACACTGAAGCTGAAGAGGGGTAAGAATCCACCCAGGTCAACGTAAGGAGCCAAGTGGGGATTTGAATTGAAATTCCACACTTCGCTGGTGGTAGGGAGGGCGTTTATTTTACAATGAATGAAAGGAAAACGACAGTGTAGCATTTTACCAATTTGAGGATACCCATGTCATTTTAACATCTCTGAAATCATGATGTATCCTGTAATCTGTAGTTCATTATGGTTTAATTGGGAGCATTTTTTGGTTTTTATTTTCTTGGTGAATAAAAATGGTGCATTTAATCATCAATGATACCTTAGATTCAATGTAACTAATATATACATTTTTTTTCTTTTCATAAAAGTGGGATTGTTGAGTAACCTGTTTATTTCCCCCAATCTTGAGATGTGATTGACATACAAGATTGTAATAGTTTAAGGTATATAGCATAATCATTTGGTGTATATATGACAAAATGATCACCATAATAAGTTTAGTTAGTATCCATTACCTCACATAGTTATAGACTGTTTTCTTATAATGAGAACTTTTCCTATATACTCTCAACAACCTTCAACTATAAATATAGTGTTGTTAACCATAGTCACCATGCTGTTCATTACATTCCTAGAATTTAATCTCATTATTGGAAGTTTGTACCTTTGGGCATATTTATCCATTTCCCTCCAACCCCTGCCTCTGTCTTCTTTTTCTATGAGTTCAATTTTTTATTTTTTAGATTATGCATATAAATGAAATCACATAGTATTTGTTCTTCTCTGAGTTACTTCACTTAGCATATTTCCCTCCAGGTCCATCTGTGTTGTCACAGGACTTCTTCCTTTATGTGGCTGAGTAATACTCCACTGTGTGTTTACTGCATTGTCTTTATCCAGTCATCTGTTGATGGACGCTTAGGTTGCTTCGGTGTCTTGCCTATTATAAATAATGCTGTAGAGAACGCTGCAGAAATCTCTTTGGGATAGTGATTTTGTTGTCTCTGATATATACCTAGAAGAAGAATTGCTGGATTATATGGTAGTTCTACTTTAAATTTTTTTGAGGAAACTTCACACTTTTCCATTGGGACCACATTTGTATATCTTCTTTGGAAAAATGCCTTTTCACTTCCTTTGGTCATTTTTAATTATAATTGAATGTTTTGTTTTTGTGTTTTTTTATTTAAAATTTTTTTCATCTATTTTTTTGCTCTTGAATTGTATAAGGTTCTTTTATATTAGCCTCTTATAGATGGTTTCCTTTGCTCTGCAGAAGCTTTTTAGCTTGATGTAGTGCCACTTGTTTAATTTTGCTTCTATTGCCATTTCTTTTGGTGTCAGATCCAAAAAATCATTACCAAGACCAATATCCAGGACCTTACGCCTTTTTTCTTTTGTGAGTTTTGTGGTTTAGACCTTACATTCAAGTCTTTAAACCATTTGGAGTTGATTTTTGCATGTCATATAAGATGGTGTCCAGTTTTATTCTTTTGCATGTGGCTATCCTGTGTTCCCAGAACCACTTATTGCAGAGGCTGTCCTTTCCCCAGTCTACATTCCTGGCTCCTTTGTTGTAAATAAACTGACAATATATGGATGGTTTTATTTCTCAGTTCATTATTCTGTTTCATTGATCTATTTGTCTGTTTTTATGCCAATGCCATACTATTTTGATTCCTGTAGCTTTGTAATGCAGTTTGAAATCAGGAAAGGTCATTCCTCCAACTTTGGTCATCTTTCTCAAGATTGCTTTGGCTGTTTGGGGTCTTTGAGGTTCCATACAAATTTTAGGATTGTTCTGTTTCTGTGAAAAATGCCATTGGAAATTTGATAGGGATTGCATTTAATCTGTAGATTGTTTGGAGTAGTATGGAAATTTTAACTATTAATTCTTCCATTCCATGAGCATGCAATATTTTTGCATTTATTTGTATCTTCTTTAGTTTATTTCATCACTGCCTTATAATTTTCATGGAACATACCTTTTACTTCCTTGGTTAAATTTATTCCTAGGTATTTGATTATTTTAAACAATTCTAAGTTAGTTTGTTTTCTTAATTGATCAGATCAGATCAAATCAGTTGCTCAGTCGTGTCCGACTCTTTGCAACCCCATGAATCACAGCACGCCAGGCCTCCCTGTCCATCACCAACTCCTGGAATTCACTCAGACTCATGTCCATCAAGTCAGTGATGCCATCCAGCCATCTCATCCTCTGCCGTCCCCGTCTCCTCTTGCCCCAAATCCCTCCCAGCATCAGAGTCTTTTCCAATGAGTCAACTCTTCACATGAGGTGGCCAAAGTACTGGAGTTTCAGCTTTAGCATCGTTCCTTCCAAAGAAATCCAGGGCTGATCTCCTTTAGAACGGACTGGTTGGATCTCCTTGATTGATAGTTCATTGTTAATGTGTCAAAGTACAAGTGATTTTTGTATATTCATTTTGTATCTTGCAATGTTAATGAATTCATGTATTCTTAATATTTCTAACAGATTGCATCTTTATAGAGTTTTCTATATATGTCATCTGCAAATAGAGACAGTTTTACTTCTTCCTTTCCAATTTGGATGTCTTTTATTTATTTACTTTTCTTGCCTGATTACTCTTGCTAGAAATTCCTGACTAGAGTGAATAAATCTGATGAGAGTGGGCATCTGTGTCTGGTTCCTGATCTTAAAGGAAAAGCTCTTGGCTTTAATACGATGTTAGCTGTGGGCTTGTCATACCTGGCACTTATTAAGTTGTGATATTTTCCCTCTGTACCCAGTTTGGTGAGTGTTTTTTAATCATGAATAGATGTTGAATTTGTCAGGTGCTTTCTCTGCATCTGTTGAGATGGCTGTATGATTTTCAGCCTTCATTTTTTCTATGTGGTATATCACATTGATTGATTTGCAGATGTGGCCTATCCTTGCGGCCTTGGAATGCATCCCATTTGATCGTGGTGTATGATCCTTTTAGTGTGTTGTTAAATTCCGTTTGCTAGTGTTTTTATTGAGGATTTTTACATCTATCTTTCTCAGGGATATTGGCCTGTAATTCTTTTTTCTTGTAGTGTCCTTGTCTGGTTTTGGTATCAGGGAAATGTTGGCCTCGTAAAATAAGTTTGGAAATATTCCCTCCTCCTCTATTTTTTTGGAAGAGTTTGAGAAGGATTGGTATTAATTGTTCTTTAAATGGTAGAATTCAGCAGTGAAGCCATCTGGTCCTAGACTTTTGTTTGTTGGAAGGTTTTTGATTATTGATTTAATCTCTTACTAGTAATTGGTCTGTCCAGATTTTCTATTTCTTCATGATTCTGTCTTGGTAGTTTGTATGTTTCTAGGAATTTATCAGTTTCTTCTACATTGTTCAATTTGTGGCTTATAATTGTTTATAGTAGTCTCTTATGATCCTCTGTTTTGGGTATGTGTCAGTTGCAATGTCTCCTCTTAAAGTTTTGATTTTATTTGAGTCCTCTCTTATTTTTTTCTTGGTGAGTCAATTAAAGGTCTGTTTTGCATTTTTTCACAAAATTAGCTCTCAGTTTCATTGATCTTTTGTGTTGCTTTTTGCATCTCCATTTTATTTATTTCTGCTCTTATCTTTGTTATGTCCTTCCTTTTCCGAAGTTTAATCAAATCTCTACTTAATTTTAACCACTGCTCAGTCCTACCTTTCTGGCCAGGGAGTGAAGGGATACCTATTTGTCAAAGACATATTTATCTTTAAGAAAAATCAGAAAGACTTTTGTTAAAATTGAGTTATCTGTGTTGATTTATAAACCTTAGAGAATACCAGAGAGTATGAGAAGGTCATAGAAACACTCCCTTTGCTTCACTGTAGGGGGCACAGCTGGGGGCCCAGTCCTGGAAGGTTGGAGGACAGGACAGGGTCCACCAGTGTGAGACATGAGAGGATGCCCACAGATGTCCAGAGTCCTGTGCATGATGGGTTGTCCGAGTGGGGTCTTCCGCCAGGCTGTTGCAGCAGAGGATGTGGTTTGGAGTAGACTGGCAGCCAGAAACAAGCATGGCTTTGAGAGGTGAGGGTTAGCAGGGTGATGAGGGGAAAGGGGAGAGAGGTGGGGCAGGGGACACGGAGAGATGCCAGAGGTGGTACGAGGGGGCATCTGTGGTTTTACTGGGCCCCACATGGGTGAGAGCAGGGCGGGCAGATCTGGAGATATCCTGAGTCAGAACAAGAAGGACATTGAGTGACCACGTGTACTTGGTGAGCTGAGACCGGTGGCACCAGCAGTCACAGCATGGCCAGAGGCCAGTGAACAAGGACTAGATAAGGAACCTCCAGGGCCAGTAGCAGCCTTCAAGAGAGGCAGCTGGTGGGTGGAGCTTTCACACACACCCCTCCCCCACTGCCCCCGAGGACAGAGAAGGAAGAGAGGGAGAGGACTGCTAGGCTGACCAAGAATTGGAGCTAGAAAGTCCCACAGAGGCTGAGTCTCCTGTGAAATGGCTGGATGACTGCTTACCAGCAATGAACTCAGGGGTCAAGAGCCAAATTAGATTGTAAGACCAAGAAAGGCACCACTTTGTCCCGTAGGGTCTGGGTGTGTAAATCCACACTTTCCTCTGCAATATGTTTAGTTTAGCTCTACTCTGTAGCAGGTCTCCTCCTGCTACAGGTGGGAAGTGAGGTACAGGGGGTGACATTGCCTCTCCAAGGCCACAGCTGGGCTGGGGCTTCAGCTCCCATCTGTCTGACTCCCCAAGTCCCCGTCTGATCTCTAGGTCTCACTGTCTGTGGCCTGCTGTCTGGGGATGCTGGGGTGATGTATCAGCTGCATCCCCAACATACAGATCCCAACATACGAACCCAGATAAGCACCCCTAGCCACGCAGGAGGCCTGATTGCCCAGCTGCTCAGCACCACGCCCTGTGGACAGAGCTGGAATTCATGTCTCCAAAGGAAGCCGGTCTGCCCAGGTCCTGTCCTCTGCTCTTAGCACAGCGCTGAGCAGTGATCGGAGGATATTTCTAGAGTCTGCCCCAAGGCCAGGCCCCCTGCACAGAGCACCAGAATGACCTGTCATCTGAAGGCCTGAAAACGTGGTGGAGAAATCGTGATGAGTCCATCACGGAAGATGATGCAAATCCCCCGGCCTTTGGTGCAGACATCTCCAGCCGAAAGATACCACCTCCAGATGTGGTACCCTCTAAAAATAGCAGGTGGAGTCATCTCCCCTGGCTAATTGTTCTAAGTGGGCCCTCAGCACCATCTGGAAGTGGGTCTTGTCAGTGTACCAGGACGTCACCCCAATTATCTGCACGCCGGCTCTTCACCGCCAGCCCCACAACAGAGGGGCGGCAGCTGTCTCCACTCACCCCACCCCTCACCCCACGGCAGCCTCCGACATGCCCCATGGGCCCTGCCAGAGGAAGCCATTCACCCTGGAGGAAGATCCTGGGAGCCTCCTGGAGGCAAGATCCTGGCAGAACATGGCAGTTGCCCTCTCTGGGCCTGCAGGAAGACAGCCAGAATGGGTGAGGATAGGGGCCATCTCTCTTTTCTTCACTGGGGGAGATTCAGGCCAGGTCACGCCACTGGCAGATGCTGGCATGCTGAGTGTGCGGCATCCGCTCTGGATGGCTTTCCTGCCAGGAGTTCTGGCAGCCAGGACGGGAGATGTGCCTGTGGGCCCGCCTCTCCCCTGGGTTGTGGGCCTCTTAAGGGAAGTGCCCGGTACAGGCAGGTGTGGGACAGGCTCTCAGCTTGGCTTCTCGACTCAGTTGATCCAGGACTTTGGATGGGGCCTCTGAGCCAATTTACTGGTCTCCCTCCTCTGTCCACTGGTCAGTTCTGAGGAGTGAGAGATGGCAGAGTCCTCAGAAGGCGCCTGATTCATGATAAAGTGCCGGCTAGGCTCCTCTGTCCATGGGATTTCCCAGGCAAGAGTACTGGAGTGGGTTGCCGCTTCCAACTCCAGGGGTCTTCCTGACCAGGGACTGAACCTCGTCTCCTGCATTGGCAGGTGATTCTTTACCACTGAGCCCCCTGGGAAGCCCTTAGGCACTTGTGGATATGTGTAAGTACAGAGAAAAGCCCTGGAAGGCGCTGCAGCATCTGATGACAGCGGTTACCCCTGGAGGGGGCGAGGACTTGGCCGGGTGTGTGTCGTATGCTTTGTGCTGGGCTGTACAGTTTGTAGTTTGTTTTAAATAATGTTGGTTCACACTCTCATGGCAAAAAGCACACTCCCACTCCCACCTCAGGACCCCTGGCCCCTACTCCCATCTCGGCTTATCTGAACCCTGGGTGTCTCTCTGTCTAAGCTGGGCTCCCATTCCAGCTTCCCAGCTTGCCGGTAGGGCAGACCTGGGCAGGACACCTCCCTGAACCTGCTTTCTCACTTGAAAGTGGGAACAGTGGTGGTGATAAGCTCTCCTCACTGGCTCACCTTGGACGTGATAGTCACGCGTGGGCTTTGCGAGCAGCCAGAGGTCCAGGGCTTCCATGTAGCTGCCAAGGACAGTGCCAGCCCTGTCAATGCTTAGGCTGCAGGATGAGCCAGCGCCTGAGGAAGCTGCTCTGTTGCCACTCAACCATAGCAAAGGCTAGTGGGAGCACTGAGGCTCCATTCCCAGCTGCTCTCTGACCAAGCCACGTTGGGCCCCACGCAGCCTTTGTGTGAAAGGGGACAGCAGCGCCTACCTTGGCAACAGGGTCCCAGGGTTAAGCACAATAACCTGTGCACACAAAGTTATCAGCCCATGGTTGGGCCCCACTCCCTCCCCACTGATACTTGGGGGGCAGCCCTGTTTCTTGTGGTGGCCCCACCAAGCCCAGAGTCCTTGTCAGCCCCTGGCATGCCCCCAGCTGTAGCCAAGCATGTTAGATTTCGATGTGTGTGCGGGCAGTTAACACTAGAATGGTCCCCCACCCTACCAGCTGTGCCCTGCTCTGGTGTAGGATGGAACTCACAGGCCTTCACCCCACTCAAGTGCTCCTGAGGGGCACCCCTGTAACAGAAGAACATAGATGGGGCCTGGGCTATGGACATAGCCACAGCAGCACAGGGCATTGTGGCACACTGGGGAAGGACAGATGCCTGAAACCCGGGAGGGCAGTGGGTGGAGCAGGCGGCTCCATGCCGTCTAAAGGGCAGTGCCTGCCCTGGACACCTGGGTCCACCTGGACTCTGTTCTACTCCCACCTGGCTGTGTTTCCTCCACCAAGTTGCTCCTGGGTCCAGGCAAGTGTCGGTCCAGCTCTGAGCACATGTTTCTGTTGATTGGGGATGCAGGAGATCAGGCCAGAACAAATGCAGTTCAGACTCAGATGGGGGTTGGGTGGGAGTGGGATCGGCGGGGTCCAGGCTCCCCCTCAGGTTGCCTTGCAGAAGGGTGTCCAGCGTGGCCTGGACTGCTGAAAGGGCTCCTGCAGGAAGGGGTGCAGAACAAGCCCA
>NW_011494956.1:11799084-11801099 GCF_000754665.1 Bison bison bison | reverse complement strand
ACACAGGCTGAGTGTGGGGTAGAGGTTGGGGTGCACGTGGCTGGAGGCAGGAGCAGGCAAGGCCCCAGCATATGGGCGGTAGAGGTCGTGGTGGGTGGCGCAAGGCTGGTGCTTGCAGGATGGGAGCAGGTATGGTGACCACAGTGCTGGGATCAAGTGCAGGGCCCAGTGATGAGTGTTTGTGGGCAAAGCCATAAAACGCTGACACAAGGCAGGTGTCGGACCTGCTGCCCAAGTGGCATGTACATCTTCACCAGGGCTTCTTAACCTTGAGCAGTCATCAGATCACCTGGAGGGCTCATTAAAATATCACTGGGCCCCATCCTAAGCATCTAAATTATAGGTCTGTGGTGGGACCCATAATTTGCATTTCTGACTAGTTCCCACGCGATGCCATTGGTCTGGGGCTTACACTTTAAAACCACTGCCTGAAGTCCTTTTGCTCTCCACCCTCTGGGGCACAGGAAGAGCTGGGCTGCGTACACTAAAGGAAGTGAAGGGGGCTCACACTGATCCAATCAGGGTTGAATCTAGGAGTACTATAGTGACATCTGAGCTTTTACTGGGTCCCAGTCACTTTACCTACATTAATTTACTGAAATTTAAATTTTGGCCTACTGCATGGCTTGCGGGATCAGTTCCCCGACCAGGGACTGAACTCTGGCCGGAGTTTGAACCTTGGCCCCTTGCAGTGAAAACCCTGAGTCCTAACCTCTAGGCTACCAGGGAACTCTCTCTTATTGAATTCTTACAAGGACTTTGCCGAATGGGATTATCACTCCCATTTTAAAGAAGGATACACTGAGACAGGGTGGTGGTCACACCCTGGCCAGTAGCAGAACTAGGACTTGAATGCAGGCAGTCTGGCCCCGGAGGCTGTGTGCTGGGCTACCATACTCCCGGACGCCTCAGGATACTCAAGTAAGTGGCCAGCAACCATGGGATTAGTTCAGAGCCTGTTCATGGAAGGGTCAAGATAGACCTGGGCATGCCCGGGGCAGGGCCACCTCTGCCCCCTGATGCTGCTGATCCAGGCCAGGACCTCCCAAAAGCCAGCTGAACTATAGGAGGAGAGGGTGAGAGGTGAGGAGCCAAGAGGTCCTGGTTACCATCCTAACTGCTGCAGGCCTGCTGGGCTATGCTGACAGCCTCTGCCACTCTCTCGGCAGCCTTTGCTTTTGTGAAATGAGGAGCTGGAGAAGCTTCGTCCTGCTCTGGGACCTAAAGGGGCTGCACTAGCCACCTTGGGCTGGGCAGGCCTCTTGACACCTAGGTCTCTTCCTGAAGCCCATGTCTACTCCACCCACGCTCAGAGGCACAGGCTTTAGAAGGAAATAGTGATGGCTGATCCCTGTGGATATATGGTAGAAACCAATACAATATTGTAATTATCCTTCAATTAAAATAAATGAATTTTTTTAAAAAAAGAAGGAAGTGGAGGCTGAGGCTTGGTCTCGACTTTCATAGAATGCATGGCTGGGCCCTGTAGGGTGGAGGGGCGGTGTGCCCCTGAGGGAACACCCCTCTGAGGAGCAGGACTGAGCCCCTGTGTTGGCTCAGTTCAATCCGATAGCATCAAGAGCACTAAGATGTTGGCTTAGCTCCTTCCAATTTTTTTTTTTTTTCCTTTCAAAGCTGTTTCTGAACCTCCTTAGCCTATATTTTATTTTTCAGTTGAAAGAGTTCCTCCTGCCTCCTCCAATCTACTTGGCTGTATAATTCCTGGGCTGAACATATTCTCAGTGATCTGAACATGTATATGTGTTTCTGTGACGGTGGGCACATGTGGGTGACTGTGTGCTGTCACGTGTGTGCCCGGGTGTACCCAGGCCCTGGAACACACGCATGGGCGCCTGAGCGTGTGCTGCTGGGCCCCGCTTCCTGAATGGGCGCTGACCCTTAACTGTGAACAGATGGGCCTTGTGGGGTCAGGCGGGGATCGCAGCTGTTTGCCAGAAGGCGGCCAGCTCTGGGGGCCCAGAATGGAGCCTGGAGCACCTTGACCCAGCAGAGGA
>NW_011494956.1:11798037-11798936 GCF_000754665.1 Bison bison bison | reverse complement strand
CCAGCGGGGGAAGCAGTGCCTTCTGGGCCTGACTTGGCGGTGACCCGGCCCCTCGCTCCTTGTGTTCCTCTCTGGCTAGTCAGCATCCTAGCCCAAAGAAGCAGTTGCCTGAGAAAGGAGGTCTCCTCTTCCCCATTCACTCCCAACCTTATTGGGGCAGGAACAACCCCTGGAAGGTGGTAAGCGGGGAGGAGGAGAAGGGCAGACAGGGGCCTCTGCATCCCTGGGCAGATGTGGGAGAGAGGAAAAGATGGTCTTCCAGAGGCCTGGCTTTGTCTGCTCCCCTCTGTGGTTATAGAGTAGCCCTGACCTCCCTCTTAGCCCAAGAAAGACTCCTAAGACAAGTCAGTAAATGACAGAGGACAGGAGAACACCCACTAGAACATCCCCTGTGTGAGCCCACCCTTCCATGCCCACCCCCTAGCAGAGTCCATGACACATACAGGCCCTTAAAAAAAATGTATGTTGACTATTTAATGAGTATTGTTGAGTGAAGAGGGAAAAGAGCTGGAAGCTTGGGAGGTATGGGTTGGTGGAGAAAAAGAAGATGAAGAAGCAGCAGCCAGAGAAATGCCCAAGGGAGAAAAGGAGAGCCCAGCTGGCTGTGAGGTTCTACTGGGAGCTCAGTGATGGAGAGGGGGAGAGAGAAGAGAGCAAGGAGGCAGCCAGCCCTTGAGCAAAGAGGACCGGGCTGGTGGAGGGGTGGTGGATTTGCAAGTCCCCCAGCTACAAATGGGCACCTCGGAAACCCAGGCCAGCCCCACCGCCACCCCAGTGGGAGCGTCATCAAGGTCATCGCCTGGCCAGCAGGCTTTATCTCCACTTTCCTCTCCTGTGGGTATGGTGGGAATTACAAGGCCGGTCTGGAAGTCTGGATTCTTTGTTGAGGCGGGGGGGGG
>NW_011494956.1:11770490-11797937 GCF_000754665.1 Bison bison bison | reverse complement strand
AGGGGCGGGGAGCAGGGAGGTGGAGGGTGGGGGGAGGTGAGGGAAGGTACAGGTTCCTCCTCCGTGGTTTCAGAGAAATAAGTCAAACTTGGCAGGGCAGTGGGGAGTGGGGTGGAGGGGCCATCTGGATGTGAAGGCCAAGCCTGCTCTTAGAAAGTCAGTGCTGTCCTGAGCCAAGTGTCCCTTCATTATGTCACCCTGTCATTGTCACCCCATGTTTGCCTTGCGGAGTCCTCTCCTGCTACAGAAACTGCGTCTGAGAGAGGCTGAGAGGTTCTTGGTGGGGGGAGGGACATAGACGAAGAAGGAAGGGACCCAGATGTGTCTAATGGCAGAGCCCTGGGGTCAGGGCAGGGCCGGAAGGCTTCTTGGAGGAGGTGAAATGTAATCAGACGTCAGGGACAGTAAATTGCATTATCTGTAGGAACCGGCTGGAGAGAAGAAACTCTGTGTGTTTAGTGAAGAGGGATGTACTGTCTTGGGCTACCACGCCTGCCACCCTGCATTAGGCCGTCCTCAGGGCCCCCTGCATGGAGCAGGGGAAATTAGAGCATAATCAGTGCAATTTCAAGGCAGCAGCCCCTTCCAGCAGCCAGCGGCCATGCCTGTTAACCAGCCCACAGCCCCACTGGCCTGATACCACAAGCAAATGGCTCCTAATGGGGACCAGACCTCCTCCCACCTGCCTGCCTGTGTGTCTGCATGCCTGTATGTGGGGCTCAGAGCCTTGCCACTGGACCCCTGTCCTGCTTGCAGTCCCTGGGCCCCTGCTGGGTAGGCTGTGGGGGGCGGTGTGGGGTGCTGGGGGAGGGGTGGGAGCCCTACAGGGGGCCTCTACTCCACAGGAAGCAGGGCAGCACCCCCTGTGGGGTGGGCATAGCAGGAGCCTGGTGCAGCCCTAGGCAGCTACAGCCAGGCCATCAGGCTGTTCCAAGCCCCACATCTTGTTCTCCCTACCAGAGGGCCTGGGAATTCTTTGTCTGCTCTTTTGTCCAGGGGAGCCAGGGAAGCTGGGTGCTGGGACTGTTGGAGAATCTGCAGGGTGTGTTGCTCCCCTTCAATTCCTCCTTTCAAACCCCGTTCCCCTAGCCTTGACATGGGCCCTTATCACCACTCACCTAGGATTCTAGGACTCACTCCTCACCATCTTCTTGCTTCTAATCACCCCACCTCCCTGCCCCCCTCCACCTTGCTGCTGCTGCTGGGAGATTTTCTTTTCTTTTTAAAAATATTTATTTCTTTGGCTGCGCCTGATATTAGTGGCAGCACATGGAATCTTCGATCTGCATTGTGGTATGCAGGATCTTTTAGTTCATGGCACGTGGGATCTTTAATTGTTGCATGTGGGATCTAGTTCCCTGACCAAAGACTGAACTCGGGCCCGCTGCACGGGGAGCACAGAGTCTTAGCCACTGCGTCACCAAGGAAGTTCCATGGAAGATTTTCTACATCATATCCAATGGCATGCCTTCCCTGCTTTACAATCTTCAGTGACTCCTTGCTGCCTTCAGGGTGAATGACAAAGTTCTGAACTGAGAGGGCCCCCTCTGGGTCGCAATCCTGCCCACTTCACAAGCCCCTTCTCTTGAATGAACTAGGGGAAGACGAGAAAGATGTTCACCTCTGGAACAAAATTTAAGAGAGCATCCATAAGCCCAATAATCTAGATAAATAATGTTTTAGTGCCATCTTTTTTAGAATCAAAATTGATGCAAAAAAATCCATGATAAATGAAATTTTGAACAAAGACATGGAGAGGGCCAGGATTAGAGGGGAGTGAGGGAAATCATACAAGGGCAGGGTTGGATCCTATCTATTTAGTCTTCACTTGCCTCACCCGAGTGCTGGCCACATGTCCGGATGTGCCCACCTCATCCTGCATCAGCCAACTGAGCCCAGGGAGCCGCTTACAATCCTCCAAGCGCCCCAGGCCTTTGCAGCGCTGTTCCCTCTTCCCGGAAGTCTCTTCTTCTTCTGTCTCTGTTCTCACCTGGATCCTAAAACTCAGCTGCGGCAGCCCGTCTCTTATCCCCAGGCCAGGTCAGGAGGCTTTTGTGGTCTGCAGCTCTCCCCTTTCCATCTCCACTTCCAGTCACTGTTACCTTGGTTCCTTTAGAGTAGAATCCTGACTCAGTTCATCTCCATTTCTTTAAAGCCCATCATGGGGCCTGACACAGATGGGCTTCCATCATCTTTGGCTGGCTGACTGATAAACTGAATGGACAAATTAAAGAGTAACAGGGCTATGGGTCCTATTCTCTTTCAACTAACATTTTAGTGACCAAAGCAGACAAACCCCTTGAGGTTCCTCTGACTCAGATGGGTCCACATGCTACCAGCATCAGAGAGTAAATATTGTAACACTGTGGTCCAGTGAAGAGATTCCAGCAATCTCTGAAACTCTTGGCAATGGAATTTGATCTATACTTTTAAAGACACTGTATGTGTGTGTGCACGTGCGTGCGTGCACGTCTATGTGCGTGAATAAAGCTCTTCAACTTTCTCTAAAAGATAACATAGGAAGAGGGAGGTTGTGCAGGCCAGGCCTCTCCAAATAAGGCGAAACCCAAACTCTCCTTTATTTTTAGCAGTGCTTTTCCCAACTGCAAGAAGGCATAATTCCGTGAACCAGCCTTGCAAAAATCCACCAACTTCCAGAAAAGTTTCAACAACCCATGAAGGTTCCCATGTGTGTGAAAACCCGATGACCCTTTTAGGGAAGGGCCCCCAGACAAAGCCTGAAACCTGAGCTGGGGCCCAGTTGCCTCTTCTCCAGGACGAGTCCCCAGCCAGACTGGACAGCTCGGCCCCAGAGCAAGGCCAACCTGCACAGTCCACCGGTCCTCAGCCTCCTGGAGAAACTCAGCTCAAAATGTCCCTGATACTCAGTGCAGTGGCCATCAGCACATCCTCAAAAAATAACATCCCCTGGAAAATCTGACTAAACAGTAAGAAAAATAGCGACAGTCAGCTAACTTCATAGAGACTCACTGAGAGCCGAGCCCAAAGCAGATGAACTGGAAGAAGAGACGTTTAAAGTCCCTCACCATCATCGTCTTCCTCTCTCTAAGCTGAGCCAGGTTCCTTTTAACCTACGCAGCAGCCACCGTAGACTGGATGGCAGGAGGCAGATGCCTGGGCCCTCCGCTCCTCAAGTCAGGAGCTCTCAGTGTCCGTCAACTCATCTGGAAAATGGGGATAACATCAGGATGAGCTAATCAAGGCAAAAGCCAGAAAGCCCGCTGCCTCACCATTTCTGTTTCCAATAGGATTTTTATGGCCTCCAAGATGGTGTCTCCTTGTAATCTTTCTCGGCAACAGGCTCGTTTTTCTCCTCAAATTCCTCTGCGTTTGGCTCAGGACAATCTGTTTTTCCTACATTTGTCAAGTTGCTCGAAATTCCTAATGCTCATTCATGTTCTTTCCAAGGATTAGCAGAGCACCCCTTGCTCATCTTTCATCACACTCCCTCCGCACGCAGGGTAGAAATTATATGTGAGTAGAGGCCTGGCTATCGATGCCCATAAAATGGAGATTTTGGCGAGACTTGCTTGCATGGGTCAGAGCGGGAATGAGGCCGAAAATCGGGCTTGAACATCTTTAATGATGTGCAGAAAGAGAGGGGCCTCGGCCCGCGCAGGCAGATGTGCACAGCTGTTGGTGGAGAAGCCCCTAATACCGCGACCAGCATGGAGTAACGGATACCCTCAAATGCTTCCTAGTGGAGTTAAGAATTTTTTGTTGATCGTGCCTTTGAACTAAGGTCATTTAAGTATACAACAGATGTTCCTCTGAGGGAAACAGACTTATAAAGTCAGGAACACAGAAGGGACCTAATGGTTTACAGGGGGTGGCGCATTAAGTTCATAGCAGTTTAACTCCTTTCAATGTTAAACAAAACAATGATGCAATTTTATGCACAATAAAAAACTGTCAAAACAATCATCCTGGCCAGTGGAGGTCCTTTCAGTCATTCTTCTTCTAAAGATAAACCGAGGGCACAAGTGACGGGTAGTTCTGACTTGTCCGTGTGGTTGAAGCAGTGGTATGGCCTAGGCAGTTCAAGGCTGAATCACCAGGATGGTGGAAGACTGAAGCTTGGGAGCAGAGGGAGGGAGCAGGTGGAAAGTAAGAAGGAAATGCATGGTCTGGGTGGCTTACCAGCCAGGTTAGGCTTCAACAGGTGAAATTGGCAGACACCTGGTAAGTGAGATGGGTAGAGAGCTGGGCAAATCCCACCACCCAATAAGCCCCTCCACCATCTGCCTCCTCATGTCCCATTCAGCATTGAGACCTGTATCAGACCATAACCTTTTTTTTGAGTGTCAGGCACTTTGGTTGGGGGTCAGCACTGCCCCATTCAGAGTCCCCTGTGGAAATGTGGTTCTCGGTGGGAGGAATCCTGGAACAGGGCATAAGAGGTCTGGATTTGAAATCAGGGGGTTCAGAGTCTGAATCCATGCCCCTGGCATTTGTTAGATATATGATCTTGGATAAGTCATATAACCTTTATTTCACCATTTGTAAAATGAAGGTGGTCATACATCACGAGATTATTAGCAGACTTGAGTGGAAGGATGGGTGAAAATCCCCAGGAATGTTCTTGGCACAGAGTTAAGTGTTTTGCCTCCTTTCTTCAGGGAAGTACAAAGCAGCATTCCTGTCATCAGGGAGCTTATGGTCTAGATAAGCAAACTTCATGTGCACAAAAGACAAGTGATTCTCCAGGCATTAACCAAGCGGTGGCTTAGAAAAGCCACGAATGGTTAGGTGCTCCAGAAGCCGATCAGAGGTGGGTTGCTTGGGCCTTCTGATCACAGATGGGTCCCTGGCCTTGAGTTGGGGCTAGAGGACTTTGGAAAGGCAAAGAGAATGTGTTCCCATCAGGCAGACCCTAGAGGGCAGAGCTACATTGGATCTATTGAAGGCATGTTGGAGGCCCACCAAGGGGCAGCCAGGCCAGCAGGTGACTGGTGGGAATCAAGGTTGCCAGGGAGGTGGGGTACAGATTGCACAGGGCCTTCAGTACCAAGCTTAGCTTTTTTGGAGCTGCAGGGACTACTGTAACTCTTTGAACTAATGAACACTGATAACTTTCTTTTCCAAGATTTGTCCTGTCTGTGAATGAGTAAAGCCTAGCACACTCCCACCTCCTGTCCCCTAGCAGACATTGCTAGTCAATCTCAGCTGGGAGGCAACCTGGAAGCTGTTATAATATTCTGTGTATGTGGGGATGAAGGTGTGTCCACGGTGGGTTCGTCCAGTCATTTGAGAGCGTGTATCTCTCTGCTTTTTGTTGTAAGGCAGATGGGGAGAAAGGGCTCACTGTGAGTGTACGGTGATCTTCATCTTTGCTGCTCCTGGGATCAGATCCCAGGTCTGGAACCTTCTAGCCAGTTTCCTGGTTGGCCTGTGTTCACTGTCCCAAGCAGTCTCTGGCGCCCCCTGTTGGATCCCAGATAAGAGTGCCGCTATGGCTGGAGTGCTGCTGTGACCCACGGGGAGCAGAGAGGGGCTGGACTGGCAGGCCAGCCAGGCTCTCTGGGCCTGAGGCTCTGCAGTGAGCAGTGAGCTGTGGTTTCCCATCTGCACCCTCTTTGGCAGCCATGCACGTCTCAAATGCATGAGTGTTTGGGCAGGAGCTCGGCAGGCGTGGCTCACTCTGAAAGGGGGATGGAATTCTCCTTAACTGACAAACCATGTAAATCTTTCAGGACTTTCTAAAGTTACCAAGGTGCCAGAAATAGAAGGCAAGTCTGCTTCACATTGTTGTAATTTCCTTCTTGATTTGCATGTAGAGTGCCTTTTGATCCATGGAGACAGACGCTCCCGGAGCCAACTCCTGCCTCTGTAGGAAGGGAGAAGCGTGAAGGCCACTGGAGGGTAGAGGCCACTCTCTGGCTGGCCAGGGCTCCTGGCGTCTGGGAGGGCCCCCCTTCACCCTAATGGCCACTGGAAGGGCAGGACGGGTTTGTTCTGCCTACCCGGAGCAGCCAGGGCAGTCGGGAGAAGAGGGAACGTCTGGTTTCATGCCTTCTTGATATGCATGTGGAGCCTTGTTCCACCATGCCTCCGCCTTACAGTCAGTGTCACTCCCCCGGGACAGCCTCCTCTGTGGTCTCCCTGCCTCGTTTCTGGTCTCCTCTCTCTCCCTGCAATGTTCCCTACAGAGCCAGGGTGATCTTTTGGAGACAGTGCCAGTGAGAGCAGACAGGTTTGGCAACTCTTCTAACGGGTGTGCACACGTCAACCCAGTGGAGGGGGGTGGGGGTAGCATCACGCCCATTTTACAGATAAGGAAATAGACGCACAGAATGCTTGATAGCTCAGTGGAGACTACGAAGCTTCCAGTGGCAGAGCCAGACCAGATCCAGCTTTTCTGGATCTCAGTCCCTGCGGTTACCCACATTGCCACATTGGCTCTACTGATGCCACAACTCTGTTTAAAACTGATCGTCATCCAGCCCGGCATTTTGCATGATGTACTCTGCATGTAAGTTAAATAAGCAGGGTGACAATATACAGCCTTGATATACTCCTTTCCCGATTTAGAACCAGTCTGTTGTTCCATGTCCAGTTCTAACTGTTGCTTCTTGACCTGCATACAGATTTCTCAGGGGGCAGGTAAGGTGGTCTGGTATTCCCATCTCTTTAAGAATTTTCCAGTTTGTTGTGTCACTGACCCCACAGTAAAAGGCTTTAGTGTAGTCAATGAGGCAGAAGTAAATGTTTTTTTCTGGAATTCTCTTGCTTTTTTTATGATCCAGTGGATGTTAGAAATTTGATCTCTGGTTCCTCTGCCTTTTCTAAATCCAGCTTGTCTGGAAGTTCTCAGTTAATATACTGATGAAGCCTGGCTTAGAGAATTTTGAGTGTTACTTTGCTAGCATGTGAAATTAGTGCAATTGTGTGGTAGTTTGATCATTCTTCAGCGCAGAATTTCTTTGGGGTTGGAATGAAAACGGACCTTTTCCAGTCCTGTGGCCACAAATGTGCTGGCATATTGAGTGCAGCACTTTCACAGCATCATCTTTTAGGATTTGAAGTATCTCAGCTGGAATTCCATCACCTCCACTAGCTTTATTTGTTGTGATGCTTCCTAAAGTCCACTTGACCGCATTCCAGGATGTCTGGCTCTAGGTGAGTGATCACACCATCATGGGTATCTGGGTCATTAAGAGCTTGGTTTGTATAGTTCTTCTGCATATTCTTGCCACCTCTTCTTAATATCTTCTGCTTCTATTAGGTCCATACCATTTCTGGGACATATTGGGTCAGCCAAAAAGTTCATTCAGGTTTTTCTGATACATTGTATAGAGAAATCTGAGCAAATTTTTTGACCAACCCACACTTAAAATGGGGAAGTGTTTGCTTCCTCATTTGGCTTGTGACTTGTGACTTGAAATTCACATTTGACTTGTGTGCATGGGTGCCGCTAAGTCTGGCAGCTCTGGCTTGTTCTCTTCTGTTCTTGCACTTGCTAAGCGTCTGCACTTTGAGGCCTCTGCTGCCCTTTCCCCTCTCTCTGAAGCGTACTTCCCCGCTCCACCTGGCTGGCTCCTCCTCGTGCTTTCACAATGAAGCTTGGGTATCACCTCCTCAGGAGGCCTTCCCTGACCCCCAGTCTAAAGCAGGCTCCCTGTTATTCTCCCTCGGAGCATCCTCCTTGGCCCTGCGTTTGGAATTAGACATACAGCCTCCATCAAGCCTTTGTCGGCACTAAGCTGCGAGCTGCCCCAGGGAAGGGACTGATGGTCAGCATCAGCAGCAGCCAGGCCCTTACTATATTATGTCAATACACATCCACGCGTTTACCCATGCTGGTCTCTCCTCCTGGAGGCCCTCTCTCTTCCCTAACCCCCTTCTTCATTTAACTCCTACAGTCCTTTCTGTTTGCTTAATGCACTGTTGTACAGGAGCTTATTGGCTGAGGTTGCACTGTGTGAGTTCTGAGTTCTTGCCCTCACGGAGCTCCGGTGCGTGAAGGAAACACGTGGGAACAGGGAGCTCAGTGCAGAGTGCCACATGCATGGTTGGTGCCAGAAGAGAGTGCCCCCCCAAAGACTCCTGCACCTGCTGCCCTCACTCTTTCCCTGAGAAGAGCAGTCCTCCGGGCCCCATCCCCGGAGAGCTTTGTATAGACTTTGACCACAGGGAGTCTTGCAGCGACTCCCTGCCCCGTGACTGCTCGAGGGAGGGCCCTGCTGCCCCTCTCCGCATCCCTAGTTCCTCTCACACGGCCCGAATCACTGTGCCTGTGTTTATACCTTGGAATGCTATGCGCTGCAAGCAGCACAGTCTGACTCACATACTTAGTCAGTAGGAAACATCTTGTTTCCCACGGCAGGAAGGCTAGAGGCAGGGGGGACAGGTCCCACAGCTCAGTGATGGTATCAGGGGCTCAGGTCTCCTGTCCCTCTGCTCTGCTGTCCTCCGTACAGGTGCCAGGGTGAGGGCGGTTCCCTGAATTCACAAGGTGCTCCCCGGTAGCACTTGTGTGTGTGTTCCAGTCTGTTTTCACCCTGCGGGAGGGTGAGAGAGTCAGTTCCCCAACCATACCACATGTGTCCCTATCTTCAGTCTCATGGGGACAGTGGCCCCCATGGACAGGTGCCAGGCACAAGTGGCCGATTCTTATTAGCTTAGGGCAGAGGTTTCCAGGGCTTCTCTGGTGGTTCAGACAGTAAAGAATCTGTCTACAATGTGCGAGACCTGGGTTCGATCCCTGGGTTGGGAAGATCCCCTCGAGGAGGGCATGGCAACCCACTCCAGTATTCTTGCCTGGAGAATCCCCATGGACAGAGGAGCCTGGTGGGCTACAGTCCATGGGGTTGCAGAGTCGGACATGACTGAGTGACTAAGCACAGCAGAGCACAGAGGTTTCCAGACTTTCTCAATTATAGCACCTGTAGTGCCTCAGTAGTTTTCCGTGGCATCTTCAACCAACCAACCAAACAAACAAAACAATAAATAGGGACTTGCCTGGCGGTCCAGTGGTTAAGACTCCGAGCTTCCATTGCAGCCGTCATGGGTGTGAACCCTGGTGGGAGAGCTAAGATCCCACATGCCATGGGTTTGGCCAAAAATTTTTTTTAAAAATTAAGGAATACCAAACAGTTTTCCTTATTAATTAGGTATAAACAATTTAATAAGTATTTATGGCCTAGCAACTCAGTAGCCATTTGAAAAGTAAACTGAAAAAAAGTCTTTTTATGTCATTTCTAATTAACTGCAACTATTTTTGTTGTTTTTTTCAAACTTTAAACTTTTTGTTTTGTATTCAGCCAATTAACAGTGTTGTGGTAGTTTTCAGGTGAACAGTGAAGGGATTCATCCATATATATACGTGAATCCATTCTCCCCTGAACCCCTTTCCCATCCAGGCTGCCACGTAATATTGAATAGAATTCCATGTGCCATACAGTAGGTCCTTTTTGGCTAATTAACCACAACTATTTACTAGTAGGTTGTGTGTGCCTGATGGGCACTGCATACCTTCTCAATCTAGGCGTTAGATTGGACCCCACATCCTGTTTTCCTATTTATATAGATTTCTTGTGGTACTTTTTATGATGGCAATCACTGAGAACCTGGCTTTACAAGGTATGGTGTTATTACTGTGAAAACTGTGAAGTGCCTTGAGCTAGCAGTTCTCATGATTCTCTCAGACATCACGGCATTTCCCTTAAAAATATCAGTTATCACTTGGTGCTGGAGTGAATTCACTGCTCCTCCTTTAGGGGCCTTGGTGCATGGTTTGGGAACTACTGGCTTAGACTAATGATCGTGCCTGATGGAGCCAGACATGAGGGAGATGGAGACTTGACCAAAACCAGGGTTCTCTTAGCAAAGAGAAAGAGAGAGAGAGAGAGTGGCACCTCCCTAGGTAACAGGGCCCATTGAAGTGGACATTAATGGCTGTTGCCTAAATGTTGAGTTTCCAGCCAGCGAGAAAGAAGATACCTCCTAGCAGCTACTTTCTGATGTTCCCCACTAAGAAACAGAGTTTGCCACAGAAACTTAATTCCTGTGACATAGAATCATTTCACTTGATTTATGCTGCCGACTTTAACACATCCACTGCTTCCAGGGTTCTTGTTCCCTTTTGTGACAGGCTGGTGAAGCCACAAGCCCTGCTCAGGAAAAGGAGGCGTGGGAGACTTGTGTTCACATGTTGTTTGACCCCTGATTCACTTTGTCCCTTCAGGCACCTTTTCTGACTGCTCTCAACCTCAGTTTCCCATTGGAATCTGTAAAATGCGGACGGTCACTCCCACCCACGCTCCCCCATGAGGACATCCTGTCCTGGAAGCAGCATTCCTGTTGCTGCTGAGCAGGACACCCATTGGCTCAAACCATGACGCCTTCCCCTGAGAGCATGAGCCACCCTGATCCAGCCACCCAGTCACCCGGAAGGCCCTGGCTGCGCCCCGTGGCTGGATGCTGGGCTTGTGGCTGGACCCTGGCGATAAAGCACGTTTCTGATCCTGGCTCTTTCTCTCCATCCCCAGCCCACAGAGAGGATTCTGTTCCCATCTCGCTGCCACCTTCCACCACCTAGGTTTAAGGATCTAGCTTCCAACTCACTGAAGCCCCCGGGGAGATGCCTGCAGGCCACGTCAGCCAGGTCCTTCCCAAGCCCCCAGGTACAGTTCCTCTCATCTGCTCGACCAGGCTTATCAGAGCCTGGTGTCCTTGTTCCCCAGAGAGTGAGTTCAGTCTCTTTCCGGAGATTATGTTCCCAAGCCTCCTGGCGGCCTAGGCCTTGATAACCACCTGGTGTAGCGGCCTTCAACTCCCCTCCCAGGGAAGCATCGTGTTTCAGAGCCCAAGGGGCGCAGCGCAGCCAGACCTCTGGTCAGACCTAGATGGGGATGACAGCTGCTAGGTTACCATGCTGCTGTGGGCTGGGAGCACTGACCCTCTCCTGACTGCTCATATCAACCACAGAGGACCCCTCTGGTTGTGTTCATGTCTGCAAATGCAATAGCATCAAACCTTTTGTGTTGTATTTCCTCTCTGCCAGGCACTGTTCTTATTTTCCCAATATGAAATTTTTCAGTATATAATTACGTTCAACCATCATAATACCTTGAGAGGTAATTTAATTTCCTTCCCTCCCATTTTACAGAATATAGGATCGAGGCTTTTACTAAATAATTTACCTAAGAGCATGCCGCTGGCAAGTGGTGAAAGCTGGGACATGAGCCAAGGCCAATGGACAGCCCAGTCAGGACTCCTGACTCCTGTACTTCCAGCCTGTGCCCCTGGCCGGGGGCCTTGGGGATGATCCAGTTCAGGTGCCCTTTGTGACCTGTGAAAACCCGAGGCCTGAGTTCCCAGCTCACCGGTGACAGAGGGGTTCTGGAACTGCTATTCTAATCTCCTGGGCCAAGAACGCTTTCCAAACATGTTTCAGTTCAGTTTAGTCACTCAGTTGTGTCCGACTCTTTGCAACCCCATGAATCGCAAAACGCCAGGCCTCCCTGTCCATCACCAACTCCCGGAGTTTACCCAAACTCACGTCCGTCGAGTTGGTGATGCCATCCAGCCACCTCATCCTCTGTCGTCCCCTTCTCCTCTTGCCCCCAATCCCTCCCAGCATCAGGGTCTTTTCCAATGAGTCAACTCTTTGCCTGAGGTGGCCAAAGTATTGGAGTTTCAGCTTAAACATCAGTCCTTCCAATGAACACCCAGGACTGATCTCCTTTAGGATGGACTGGTTGGATTTCCTTGCAGTCCAAGGGACTCTCAATAGTCTTCCCAACACCACAGTTCAAAAGTATCGATTCTTTGGTGCTCAGCTTTCTTTATAGTCCAACTCTCACACCCATACATGACCACTGGAAAAACCATAGCCTTGACTAGATGGACCTTTGTTGACAAAGTAATATCTCTGCTTTTGAATATGCTATCTAGGTTGGTCATAACTTTCCTTCCAAGGAGTAAGCATCTTTTAATTTCATGTCTTCAATCACCATCTGCAGTGATTTTGGAGCCCCCCAAAATAAAGTCTGACACTGTTTCCACTGTTTCCTCATCTATTTCCCATGAAGTGATGGGGACCAGATGCCATGATCTTAGTTTTCTGAAATTTGAGCTTTAAGCCAACTTTTTCACTCTCCTCTTTCACTTTCATCAAGAGGCTCTTTAGTTCTTCACTTTCTGCCATAAGGGTGGTGTCATCTACACATCTGAGGTTATTGATATTTCTCCTGGAAATCTTGATTCCAGCTTGTGCTTCTTCCAGCATTTCAATCATCTTGTACTCTGCACAGAAGTTAAATAAGCAGGGTGACAATATACAGCCTTGACGTACTCCTTTTCCTATTTGGAACCAGTCTGTTGTTCCATGTCCAGTTCTAACTGTTGCTTCCTGACCTGCATACAGGTTTCTCAAGAGGCAGGTCAGGCGGTCTGGTATTCCCATCTCTTTCAGAATTTTCCACAGTTTATTGTGATCCACACAGTCAAAGGCTTTTGCATAGTCAATAAAGCACAGTTTTTTTTTTTATGTGGGGGGAAAGTGGCCTTTGGGGATATGGGAGAAAGGAGGCTATTTAGGGTTTAGACATCCCAGAATTGATAGTGGAGGCAAGATGACGGGTTCAGAGCAGCAAGGTCTGTGGTCGGGGGTCCTGGGTCACTGGCACCAGGCACAGTGTGTTGAAGGCTCTGCTTATCAAGTGTAAACTGAGAGGCGATTGGGCGACTGAGACCAAGAGCCCTAAAAATATCCTCACACCTTGCCCAACAGTGCCACTTCTAGGAATCTATCCCAGGGAAACATTTTGGAATGCAGGCAGAGCTTTCCATGTCATTGCTTTTGCAATACCACAAACCGAGTGAACAAAGCTTACATGAGGGGAATGTCCATACACACCCTGGTCAGCCCAGTGAGGGAAGACCATGCAGCCTCTAAAAATGGTGTTTACAAAGAGAGTTTGGTGAGATGAGGGAAATCTTGCTGATATAAGGTGAAGCCCAAGGGTGCAGGAAAGGGGAACTAGGTATAGAAGAGCAGAATGAGAAATACTTAGGATTTCAATTGTGTTTTTAAAAAAGAACAGGGGGGTTAAAGACTGGAAGGGAAAATCCCATAATGGTGTTTGCCTCTCTCTGCACTTTTCTGATTACATAATTTTCTACAGATTTAGCTCTACTTGTATAGTTGATTAAAAAAAAAAAAAAAAGCAATGAATCAACCAGCCGCAAAAGTGAACAGAAGTGAACATTCTGGGGTTGGTGCCTGTCCAGGCTGGGAGGATGGGGCAGCCCCAAGCCCTCTCTACTCTCACAGGCCCAGGGAGGGGAGGAGTAAGAAGCAGTCATGGGTGCCCAGGCACTGAACTGACCTGGAAGACTCTGCCGTGGTGTGGGGGCATGGGGCTGTGCTTCAGCCCACCCTCACTGGAGAGAGCTATGTGTGTAGAGGAGTAGGGGTATAGAGTGCTACATTTCTGGTGGGTACTTTTGCACACAGCCAGCCAAGCCCACTTTGCCAGTTACTCAGGGAGGGCCTAGACCCTCCAGGCCTCCGAGTTGACTCCCAAGGAAGGAGCAGGCACACCAAGAGCGTGTCTCTGCTGGCCAAGAGTTATCCTTCTCCTTGTCCCTTCTGCAAAGCCAGATAAAGTCCGTGTTGCCCAGAAAGTGCTGTGCTGAATAGGTGGGAGAAAGCAAAGCCGCCAGGCTAGAAGTGGTCTGAGTTCAGGTCTGGGGTTGAGATCCACTGGGATGGCTGGAGAGTTGGGAGAAGCCTCCTGCATGCATGGTCCAGGATGCTTGGCAGGGTCCAGAGCACCAGGCTTTGGCAGGTCCATCAAATCCAGGCTATATCCCCAACACAGACACCCACCTCTTGGGGGGTTGAGGGTCCCACTACTTGCACCCCAGGCAGGCTGCTGGCTTAGGGAGTGAGTGGACAGAAGTTGCACACAGGAGATTGTGATCCCCAGCTGGGCGGGCTCCAGAGGGGCTGGACTGCATCAGCAATGATGGTAGCACCTTTCTGTTGAGTGCTTATCTTGTCATCGTGGGTCCTTTCCCAAGAACCACTCAGATGTACACACAGATGTTGGTAGGATGGGCAGTTGGAGCCCACTTGGGACCCGCCCCAGCCCTTGGCCTGCCCCCTGGGGAAATTTACCATGAGCAGTGGGGCAAGGCAGAGAGGAGAGCCCCAGGTGCAGAGCAAGACCCCCAAGAGTCAGTGGAGAAGCAATAGCCACCATGTGGCGGGGGTTGGGGGGGGTTGATGGTGGGCTTCATGGGGTGGAAACCTGACCTCTGCATGGTCCTCTTCTGGTGCAGTGATTCCCTGTTCAGCTCACTCCCGAGCCCCCTTCCCGCTTACCCACAGACACGTGGGGCAGAGTTGTATCCCCGGCACTAGCTGGGCAGATGTGCACGCAGGCCTCTCTGTCAGCAGGCTCACCCTGGCTGCGTTGGTGCCCACCACTGGGGAGCAGTCTCAGGTTTCCTTGGCTGGATCTCATCGCCACTTCTGCCTCTCCATGGTGGCTGGACCGGCCTCGCTAAGCTATGCTTGGCATGTGTGTGGTCACAGGGGACAGTTATGGAGTTACTTGGCGCTGGTTGCTTTGGTTTTGTGTTTTGTTTGTTTGTTACTGTTTCTTCATAATGCTTAGATCACAGGGAGATGTGGTTATGCAGAAACAGTAAGGAATGTTGGCTGTGAAAGGCATGAAGACTCTTGGGGCAACACAGACTCTCAGTGCAGTGTATTTTGGTCCTTCCACATCTTTTATAACAGTGCAACTGCTACTTATTGAGTGCTGCCTGTGTGCACGGCCCCTTCAATGGCCCTACAAAGTAGATATTAATATTTTTCATTCATTCCACAACTCTTGACTGAGTTACTATCATGTGCCAGGCATTCATTTTTTTTAGATTTATTTATTTTTGACTGTGCTGCATCTTTGCTGCTTTGCTCAGGCTTTCTCTAGTTGCCAAAGGCTGCGTCTACTCTTCGTTGTGGTGTGTGGGCTTCTCATATTGGTGGCTTCTCTTGTTGCATGGGCTCAGCAGTTGTGGCACATGGGCTTAGTTGCTCCAATGCATGTGAAATCTTCCTGGGCCAGGGATTGAACCCACGTCTGCATTGCCAGGCTTCTTATCCACTGCACCACCAGGGAAGTTTGTAAAATATTTATTTATTTATTTAGACTGTGCTGGGTCTCAGTTGCCACACCCAGGATCTTCCACCTTTGGGATTTTCAACATGTGGGACTTTTCTTTTTTAGTTGTGGTGTGTAATCTCTTAGTTTCAGCATGTGTACATAGTTCTCTGACCAGGGATCGGACCCGGGCCCCCTGCATTGGGAGTGCAGAGTATCAGCCACTGGACCACCAGGGAAGTCCCATGCCAGGCATTCTTATTGCCCCTGTTCTAAGTTGCAGCAATGGAGGCTTAGAGAGGTTAAGAACTTACCTTAGGACTCAAAGCAAGGAGTGATGAGAGGGGATGGAGGACGGGTAGAAGTGGATCCAGATCCCACTTCTCAGGGAAGACTGTTGTGTGTGTCAGGCCAACAAGTTTGGGGCTTACTAAGATCATGGCATCTGGTCCCATCACTTCATGGGAAATAGATGGGGAAACAGTGGAAACAGTGTCAGAATTTATTTTTTGGGGCTCCAAATTCACTGCAGATGGTGATTGCAGCCATGAAATTAAAAGACGCTTACTCCTTGGAAGGAAAGTTATGACCAACCTAGATAGCATATTCAAAAACAGAGATATTACTTTGCCAACAAAGGTCCGTTTAGTCAAGGCTGTGGTTTTTCCAGTGGTCATGTATGGATGTGAGAGTTGGACTATGAAGAAAGCTGAGCACCGAAGAATTGATGCTTTTGAACTGTGGTGTTGGAGAAGACTATTGAGAGTCCCATGGACTGCAAGGAGATCCAACCAGTCCATTCTGAAGGCTATCAGCCCTGGGATTTCTTTGGAAGGAATGATGCTAAAGCTGAAACTCTAATACTTTGGCCACCTCATGCGAAGAGTTGACTCATTGGAAAAGACTCTGATGCTGGGAGGGATTGGGGGCAGGAGGAAAAGGGAACGACAGAGGATGAGATGGCTAGATGGCATCATGGACTTGATGGACATGAGTTTGAGTAAACTCCGGGAGTTGGTGATGGAAAGGGAGGCCTGGCGTGCTGCAGTTCATAGGGTCGCAAAGAGTCGGACACGACTGAGTGACTGAACTGAACTGAACTGAGAGTGGGGCCCTCAGAAACATGGCTTAGAATGTGTGTAGTGTGTGTGTGTGTGTGTGTGTGTGCACGCGATGATTAGTTGAGAGGAGGCCTGGGTCTGGAAGGGACAGGAACCCTGGCTCTATCAGATGATCCTAGTTCATTTTACAGATGCCCCAGACTTTCATTCAACAAAGCAAATGCAAAAGGGAGAGCTGAGAACATTAGAGCAGCTGAGGCTAAATTTGGGATGTTGGAATTTGTGTTACCAGATTTGACTTTCTTAAAAGCTCCCCCTAAAGCTCAGATTAATCCCTGCCCCCTCCCCGCAGTTCAGTCCAGAGTTCTAGTGGACACTTTCCATGTGCTTGGGGCTGGGCTGGCTGTTCCTGTGGGGGAGAGAGCAGGGCAGGTGTGGTCCCTGCACTCAGGGAGATAAGGTCCAGGCAGAGGTGACAAGATCAGCACCTGTTTCTATATGTTGTTAGCTGGGGTACTCACAGGTAACTCCCAGAGAAGGTGGAACCTGAGTAGGTAGGGACTGGAAGCCCTTCCTCTCCCACCGGGGAAATAACCCCTGGCCCGGTTCTCGTGGAATGTTTGTGCTTCTCCAGTTCCTACTTAGGGCATTTAAGAGGTGGTCTCACACAGTGGTCATATCACTAAGAGATCAGCCTCCAGATCAGAGAGCTTGGGTTTGTAGCCCTGGCTTGGCCACCCCTCAGTGCTATGGCCTTAGGCATGTTGTTTAAGGTCGGCCTCTGACTCTTCTCAGCTGTTGAAAGGAAAGGATGAGCGTTTCTGTTTCTTTCACTGTCGTGAGGTCCAAGTGAGATGCAACCCTCACAAGCTCCAGTGTCCCTGTGGCTCAGATTCTGTGCAGTTATGTGCAAGGAAGCTCGGTCCAAGAGCCGAAAGTCACTGTGAAAAGTATCTCAGTCTCCACTCTCTCTCTTCAAGAATGTCACAGGAGATCTGTTCCATAGCTCACCAGAAAGGTCCTCAAAGTTGCTTTCCTCTTCCCCTCAACCCTCCTAGTAGCCTGCTCCTCCCTCACCAAAGGCTTTTCTGTTCTTTCCCACTGGTTACCATCATAGTATGGCGGGTGGAGGGAGTCTCTGATGACCATGCGTGAGTCACATTTGCCCTATTACAGAAACAGTGCTTGCAAAGCACTAGAGCCTGGCCTTATTTTAAATATCAAATATTTTATTTGTTCCAGGTTTCTGATGGGTTAAGAATATGTCCAAGTATATGTGTATATATGTATGTATATTTTTTATATTTATTTATTTGGCTATGCTGCATCTTAATTGCCCCATATGAACTCTTAGTTGTGGCATGTGGGATCTAGTTCCCTGACCAGGGATCAGACCTGGGCCCTCTGCATTGGGAGTGCAGAGTCTTAGCCACTGGACCATCAGGGAAGTCCCCTAAGAAAATATTTTTTAACCAGCTCACACGATGGAACTGCTGGGTGATTGTTGGGAGGGATCTTGCCTACATTCCCTAGTCACCTACAGCCCAAAAAACAAAGATCTGGCCAAATCTTTCCCTAGAGGTGTTATACCAGGGAACCTTGATCCCATATTTGTTTCAATATGCCTCTTAAGGAAAATAGCATCAGAAGTATCATTGATGAGAGCTGTGGTGTGGTATCAACCTTCCCGCAGAAAGCAAGACAGCAGGTTTAGTTATGATACAGTGATTGTAATTATAGAGTTAGGATTTCAAAGAAAACAAGGTGTTGTTGTTGTTGAGGTGCCAAGTCATGTCTGACTCTTTTGCGACTCCAATAACTGTAGCCCTCCAGGCTGCTCTGTCTATGGGATTTTCCAGGCAAGAATACTGGTCGGCTGCCATTTCCTTCTTCAGAGCCTGACCTTTTAAGGTCTCAGTGTGTTCTGTTATTAGTAAGAAAAGCTGAGGAAGCACACAGTAATAAAAATTCAAGCTCAATAATGTTGCCCTTCTGTTTGAAATTCTTCTGTGCTTCTGATCTCACTTAGAGTAAAATCCAAAGTTCACCGTGGCCTGTATTATAGAACTTTGTATAATTGTCTAACTCCCCTCCTTTAACTCATGCTGTGTCCTATATCACTTATTCTATTATTCAATTTTTTTCTTCAACATAGCAAACTTATTCCTGCTTCAGGACCTGTGTACTTCACACTTTTCCTTTGCCTCTTTGAATAGCTTCATCTTGTTCCTTTAGATCTTACTATGAATGTTACTTTCTAAAGTAGTCAACCCCACTCCACTTCCTCTGTCACCATCAGAATAGTGGTTACCTCTAGGAAGATGAGAACAGAGAGTGCCTAGAAAGGTGAATAAGAGAGAAAAACAAAAATTCAAGTTCAGAAAATACAATCAACTTGTACAAGTAACATTTTTTATCCTAAGAATATTAAGTAACAGAGACAGTTATCAAAACCTTAAAGACCTTGCAAAGGAAATTTTCTCCTAGTATTTTAGTTTTATAGACCTGCTTCCTGAAACCCTATCTGTGGATCAGCAAGGAAATCACACCCCTTCCACCCCCGGCAGCCTCACCAATCCTCTTCTCCACGGCCCTGTTCCCTGAAGCCACAGTGACTGAGACTCTAGGACAAGTCTGAGAACTCGGAACTGGGAAGGGATTTCATGGCCTCTTAGCTTCCAGAATGAAAGAAGGGGCTGTGACTTGCCCTGAGGCTTGTCAGAGTTGGTTGGCATCTTAACTGAGCGTTGCGTGAGGACAGAGAAGAGATGTGAAGTGCAGAACAAGAGTCATTCATTCATTCCTTTCACTCATTCATTTACTCACCAGGCCTTCATTTAGCACCTGCTGGACACTGATTACTGCAAATTGTATTTTCCAAACATGGCCACACCTCAGTGTTTATCCTACCCCACGAGCTTTCCCTACAGTGTGACTATTTCTCCTTCCACCAAGAAGTGTTTATTCCCCTTGACTCTGGATACATATGTGAGGCCATATTAATCAACAGAATAGTGATGCTATATGGCTTCCAATTTTAGGTCATAGAAATGATATAGTTTCTTCCTGTCTGTCTCTGTCTCCCTCTCCTGGGATGCTGGTCCTTGGCACTTAGACATCATATTGAGAGAAAGCCCAAGCTACATGGAAGCGCCCAGCTGGTTCTCACCAGCCATGGTGAATGGTCTTTTGACAGTTCCAGACCCAAGCTGAGGCCCCAAATTCTGTGGACAAGATGTCCTTGTTGTGCTAAATTTCTCACTTCTGGAAACCTGCAAACTGACCCATAACCATTGTTGTTTTGAGTCACTAAGTTTGGGGATAGTTTGTTATGTAGCACTAGATAGCTAATACATAGTTCCTGACCCTGCAGAGAGGAAGCTGACCCCAGAGAGGAAGAGCTCTCAGGGTCTCTGGAGAGACCTCCAAGTAACCAGACAATGAGTCTGCTGTTAGATAAGGCTGGACAGAGGGAAGCATGGAGGAACTACCTTGGGGACAGCGAGGGTGGGAGTTCAGAGGAGCATTGTGGAAGAGATGATACTTTATCTTGGTCTGGAAGGGCAAGTAAGAGTTCTCTAGGGGGAGGATGGAAGGTAGGGAAGAGTGTTGGGAGTGGGCCCTCCAGGGAGAGCCTGGACTAGGGCCTGAGTCCCTGGGACATGGATGTTGGGGAGTTGCCTGGCTTTGCTCACTTGGCACGTGAGCGACAGATCCCTCTAGGAACTGGCCATCGTGTAGGGCCTCACACCTGGCAGAGCCCCTGGCATGTGCCCTGGACAAATGAAATCAAGACTGAAGACTCTGAAACCCTGTTGGCAGCCTTGTTCTGGGCTCAGGCAGGGTGTGAGGCCATGGCCCCACAGACAGCCGTGGGTGTTTCCAGAAAGCACCCTTCCTCTGGGGGCTGATCCAGCCTCTGAAGGGACTGGAAACCAGCAGTGGTGAGGAAGGTCGGCAGCCACAGCCAGTGCAGTTGGCCAGTCCTGGGAAGCCCCCAGTTGGCCCCCTACTCAGAGGGAAAGAGTGTTTTTAATGTGAATCACAGCGGCGTCAGTGCCTGTAGGTTGAGGCTGAATTGCTGGGGCAGAGGGACCAGCATGTGACTCCCTTCACATGCTCCTGGCCCCTCTTTGTGGGCAGGTCATACTGTGTGAACCTCCCTTCTCTGAACATAGCTTCTCCCTGTTGTACTGGCAATGGCCTTCCTGCCATTTTCACCTAATCCCTGGCTTTCCAGTTGGCACGAGTGGTAAAGAACCTGCCTGCCAATGCAGGAGACATAAGAGACATGGGCTCGACCCCTGGATTGGGAAGATCCCTTGGAGAAGGGCATGGCAACCCACTCCAGTATTCTTGCCTAGAGAATTCCATGGACAGAGAAGCCTGGCAGGCTACAGTCCACGGAATCGTGAAGAGTCAGACATGATTGAAGTGATTTAGCATGCATTCTCTGGGAAGAACTCAGAGACACCCTGATCTCCTCCAGACTCCACAGCCCCCTCCATCACAGCCCTGACAGGAGATGATGCTCTGGCCTGTTTACCCATGTGCCTCCCCGGCTAGGCTTAGAACAGGGGGATATCAGGGTCGCAGAGCTGGTGCGTCTCTGTGTATGGGTGTCCTGCCTTGTGGTTTAAGTCTGCGTCTGCAGGTCTATATGCCTGTGTCTGACCGTGACTGAGCACCCGTGTGTGTCTCATCCTGGCTGTGTCCATCTGTCTTTTGTGACTGCGTGCCTGTGCATTGCCTGTCTGTGTGGGATGCTCCTTCTGGGCTGAGAGCAGGGGGTGGAGAGAGTCACCCCCCAGTCACGAAACATGCAGCTATGTCTGTCACCTGCCAGCCTCCAGGACAGCTAGCCCAGCCCAGCAGGATGCTCTGGGCCCTCCCTCCCAAGTTCCACGTTGTGGCACAGTCACGGCTGGTGGCACTGCCCTCCCTCCAGCTGTGGCCCCCCTGCCTGGGCGGTCTGCTTGTGGATGTGGCCAGCATCTTGGGTCTCCTCACTGCTCAGTAAGGAATGGATTATAATTGCCAGGCAGGCTGCATCTGCAACTAACTTGAGGGAATAATTGTTGAGCAAGTTGAAAGAAAAAAAAAACTATAGCAAGAACTTCAATCCAGCCAGTCATCCGTGTCATTAAATTAGGCTAATCTAAATCCTCAGAGCCTAATTTAGCAGCCTCCAAAGTCGACCGAAGGCTTACCCTACAAGGCTCTCTGCGGTTGCCATCGCAAAGTCTCTGCAGAGGTGAGCTTTGGGAGAATGGTGGCCAGTGACCTTGCAGCTGAGGCCACGCGGAGCCCGTGATGGACACCAGCCACCCCTCGGGGACCGGGCTGTGCAGGAGGGGGCTGAGCTGAGAGGCAGGCCCATGTGCTGCCCTTACTTGGCATCAGTCACCCAGCCGCCCCCCATCACCTGTCCTCACCCAGCTCCCAGAGGCTGTTAGATACACTGACCCCGGGGAAGCCTGAATTTCCTCCAAGTTGCCTTCCTGTTGCTCCTCCGAGCCATGTCTTGTTGACACCAGCCAGCGGATAAATGGAAGAAAGAATGAGAGATGACTCTGTGTTATAAAAGCAACTTTTGTGAGGACTATAAATTCTTGCGCCCATTCAGATGCTTAGTGACTCATTAATTCAACCCTCCCTCCCCTCCTGCATTTGTTCTTTTCTTAGATTCCTCATTCCTGCAGTCTCTCTTTGATTTATTCATTCATCCTCTGGCCCCTTCTTTTTTCCTCCCTCCCTCTCATCCCTTGCTTTGGGGAATTGCCTGGGAGATGCTCATCCCAGTGGCTGCCCGGAAATGAGGAAGATCTTGGGACCCACTGCCCTGGTCAATACCCAAGCCACCCTAGACTGGTTCCTCTCCCTTTCTCCTTGCCTCTGGCTCCCCCACTGGAGCACTGTTTCCTCTCTGCATCCCTCTCTGCTCCAGAGAGGGCTTGGGAGCTGATGGTGGCCTGGTGGGCAGGCCTTTGCCAGGGGCACTCAGGAGGAAAGGCGCTGAACTGACCTGATAAATGAACCAACAGGGGTGTGTGGCCCGGCCCCCCTCCCTCTTTGATCAAAACCCTCCGAACCCCTGATGACATCCCATGGCGTATTCTTCTATTAATCAGAAAAGCCTTGACAGATGTAAGCAATTTGTCTTTGGAAAGAACCAGAGGCGGGCAAGGGGAGGGAGCCTGCTCCAACCCCATCCGCATGGAGAAGATGCTGAGGGGGCGTCTCGAAATGGGGACTGAATTCATGCATACTAAGGAGGCTGGAGAAAGGAGACCCAGGCAGATCAGAAAGAGAAGCGTTTTCATTTCAAAGCATATTTCTTCCTTGATTGAATAGGACCCCCCCACTACCACCCCCAAACCACTGATGCTGGAATGAGGCTGGGATCCAGGGGTTAATCCCACCCAGACCCCTTCAGGGCTCAGATGCTTGAAGCCACAGGGACTTGGCGGGTGGGGTTCAGGTGTAGATTCTCTGACAAAACAGCAGTCAGCGCTCTCAGAATGCCCTGTGGCCGCGTCAGTTCTTGCCTCCCGACAGTGGTGAAGCTCAGCTTAAAACCACCACCAAACATCTCATGAACCCGCCCTGTGGCAGGTCTGGAGTGGCCATCAGATGCAGAGAGGAAATAATGTCTACTTGCCAACCCCCCAGTCTAGACCACCAGGCAGATAAACAACTCAGGAAGGAGTGGGCAAGGGAGGGGGTGTGCCAGGTCAGTGTGGATACAGAGAGGGGTCACCAACTCAGCAAGAGGAGACATTTCCCAAAGGAGGAGACAGGATCCAGGTCTTTGAGGATGAGTTGATGTGCTCACATGAGAAGGGTCTTCCCTTCTTTGTTGGTTTGGAGAACTTCTATTCATCCATCAAAGCCCAAACTGGGCCTCCTCCTCCATTAACTTCTTTTCTTCACTAATTTTTGAGATCAGTGCCTGGTTCATCTCTGTGTCCCAGGACCTAGCCCAGGGCCTGACACAGAGTAGCAGCAAATGGAGTAAAAACACTCCCCTCTGGTGCAAAGAGTCAGACATGACTGAGCAACTGAACTGAACTGAACTGGTGTTTGTGGAAAGGAGTTACAGATGGTGGGAACAGCATCAGCAAAGGCATGGGGTATGCAGAGAACTACAGCCTGTGTTTGTATCACCAAGGTTCTGTCTAAATGGGGAAACTAAAAACAGAACTGCATTTCTTGGTATTTCACTGGGATATCTGGCACTATACAAAGGCAGCCTAAAGATCTGATTGTAACTAAAGAATAGATACGGTCTTATCCGTATTGTGGTTTAAAAAAAAAAAAAAAAAAAAGTGCTCCGTGAGTTTAGATGCTTCCAGCACAGATTTTAAAACTTGCTCTTGCAAATTTCAGAGACGAGAGCTACAGCCAATGTTTTGATCATTTTCCTCCTTCCCCTTCCAATAAACACCTAACGTACTTTGCCAAGCTTTCTGTGGTTGGGATTTACAGATCTGTGACTCACCCTAGTGAGCCAGGGAACATGAAAAGATGTCACTGGGGAGAAATATGCAGGGAAGGATGGGAGAGGTCAGCGCCTCCACCAAGCAGGACAGACTCCCACAGCTTTTCCTAATAAACAAGTTTCCAGGGCCCTTTGAATTCTTCCGGAGAGGAGTAGAACGTTAGCGTTCACATGGAGGGGAGGCACACCACGGACAGTGACCACGTGGGGCCCGATCCTCAGAGCGGGGGTTAAATCCCGGGCAGGAAGCAGAACCGGGAGCTGGGCTGGTACTGGAGTGGTGGCTACTGAAAACCATCACTGAGCACCTGCTGTTTGCCTGTCCCATCAAGGAGGTGAATTGCTTTGTCTAAGGTCAGGTGGCCAGTAAGTGGGGAGCTGGGATCCTGACCAGGTTTGTGGGTCTCAGGGTCCGTTGTTCCGGATTCCCCTGTGATGTGGGTAGTGCTGGGCCTTTCAGTAGGACTGTGCCCTGCGGCCTGGGACCTTGTCACACTCCCAGATGTGCTCACTGAAACCAAGGCCTCAGACCAGTTTCAAAGGAGTTTGGGGTAAGAGGATTTTAAACAGGATTCCCTCCGGGCTTAGAACATCCTCTGAAAGCCCTTCAACCCGCAGGACAAACCTTTGCCAAACAGGACTGTGTGTGTAAATTCCATTTCCCATACCTGCATGGTACTAGCTTCTGACCTCTTTGCAAGGGGTGTCAGTATCTAGGCCCTCCACACAGCCCTTGTTGGCTCCTTTGGCCTTCATTTATTTCCTGTTCTTGGAGGGCCTGATTCTGATAGTAAAAAGCTGTTCTGCTCGTTGATTGCTTGCCATATGCCTGCTGTGTGCTCAGTATTTTATATACATTATCTGGATTGAGTCTCGCAGCCCTGCTCAGAGGTGGGTCCTCGAGTCTTCAGAGCTCAGAGGCGGCGGTGGTGGAAACTCAGGGAGGGTGAGTAACGTGCTGGAGGCCACATGACTAGGAAGTGAAATGGATATGATCTGAACCCTCCTGTGTATGGCAAGGAGCCAGTATCCCTCACCTCTGCGCTGTTCTGAGCTAAGCCACCCACACGGCCGGCTCTCATTCTCCTGGCATGAGGGGACTGGCCTCTTCATCTCCGGATGCCACTTAAATACATTTCCCCCTGTGTGTTTGAGGCATCTTAGTGTGGGCAGTCCCCAGCCCATGGGTTCCAGAAGGTCACTCCGTGCACGAGAGAGCCAGTGGTCATGTGCATCTGTGTACATGTACGAGAGCATGTGTGCATGTGGCTGTATGCCCATGCTGGTGGGGAGAGACAGGAGACGAGAGCAGGGAGGCAAGTCAGAGAAGTCAGAGGAGCTGAGGGTGCTAGGCACAACAGAACTCTGGGTGACGAGACAGGCCGAGTGTTCCCAGAGTGCCCTGCTGCTCCCCACAAGGGACAAAGAGCAAGCAGGGGCATCCCAGCAGGGTGCAGAGGGCCTGGAGGTCTGGGGACAGCAATGCCTCCATGAGAGAGATGTGCGTGTGTGCTCTGTCACCAAGTCATGTCCATGGGATTCTCCATGAACACAAATACTGGAGTGGGTTGCCATTTCCTCCTCCAGGCAATTTTTCCAACCTAGGGATCAAACCCATGTCTCCTGCATTGGCAGGCAGATTCTTTACCATTGAGCCACCTGCAAAGCCGAGAGAGAGACTGTCTTCTGTGATATACCTGTCATGACTGCTTGCAGCCTGGCACAGCCTTGCTCATAGGGAGAAAAGGACAAGGACCTGCCTCAGTGATATGGTGTGAAGAGATACAGTAATAACTGCCATTAGCTGAGCTCTTACTCTGTGCTGTATGTGTGATGTGCGTGAACATTTGTAATCCTCAGACCTTTGGGAGAGATACAGCAGAAGTGAGGAAACCAGCCTAGAGAGGTGAAGAAGCTTGCCAAGGCCACACAGCAGAGAGATGAATATGGAAGCATGAATCAGGACAAGGGTGGGTCTGCCTCCCAAGGATTGGAGGTGCAGCCCTCCTGAGTGACGCAAGGTCAACTGATTGAAAGCCTAGAGGAGACTTCCCTGGCGGTCCAGTGGCTAGAATTTCACCCCCCCAATTCAAAGGGCCTAGGTTTGATCCCTGGTTAAGAAACTAGATTCCTCATGCTGCAGCTAAAGGAAAAAAAAGCCCAGGGGATTGATTTTAAAGGGCCATGAGGAGGTCTTTTTACTCAAAATCAAAGGATCAGGCCTTAGCTACAAGGCATTAGGGCCACTGCAGTGCAAACCTGTGGCTGCCAGGGCTAAGCTGGGAGGGACATCCAGAGTCTCTGATGGAGGAGGGTTTGTGTTTTCCCATGATTGTCATAGAGTCCATGTCAGCGATGTTGACAGAATGTCAGAGACCTTTGGATCTGAGTCTTGGAGGTTTAGGTAGAGACTCATCAGGGAGACCCCAGGGTAAGGGCATGTTCTCAGCAAACTCATCCTGCCTCTGAGTCATTGAGCATGCCAACCAAGGATTACCACCCTTCAGGGCTAAGCTTCAGGCCCTCCTCCTCCAGGAAGTTTTTCTTATCTAGTTCAGCCATGTTGATCACACCCTCAGGGTAAATACGTAAATGGTGGACGGTCTCCTTTGCCTCCTGTAGAGGAATTTGGAGTTGTTCACAAGCTCCCACTGAGATATGTGGGCGGTTGGGGGTGGGGGGGCAGCCAGAGGGTTGCCATGGTGAGGGTCAAAGTGACCCCAGAGGAGAGACCACGATGGGAAGGTTGAGCTGGGGCCACACGTGGCTGAGACACAGGCTCACAACATCACTGAGAACTGGACCAGGGGCTGAGGTAGGGAATCCCAGCAGGCACTGATGATGCTGAAGCAAAAACCATGAGTTCTGAGCCCGAAGCACCGTCAGAAGAAGACAGCAGTACGTAGAGGGAACAATTCTGGGCCTTATGTCTCTCTTTCCTGAGGACCCTCCCTCCACTAAAGGAGGACACAAGCTTTCTCCTACTCTTAGAAGCTGATTTAGGAAGAAAAAGAGAGATAAAGACTATATACTGAGAGACTGTGATTCCTCTCATTGTTAAACTCAGTCACCTATGTTTCCCTCCACTATCCTGCTAGAGGAAATCTATTACAGAAAATATAAAAGTCTCACTTTGGGGTTATAGGCAGTGTGTACCATGTAAACACGAAGCAAGATTATCTCATGTTTGGTCATAAATGTATGCTTCAGGCATAGTATCTCACGTATGAAGTTGCTTTTCTTCTCTCAGAGAACTCACCGTTTATTATTTTTAATCATTTTATCATTTTAAATGCCCAGAAGTAGGTCTCTGAGGACAGGTATCCCCCACATCCTTCTCCCTTCAAGTGGGAGGAGGGTGTGCTATGCTCCCTGTTCTCCCATTCTGATTACTGTATGTTCTCCAGCATGCTTCCTTTCTTCAGTGGCAGAGAGTGGAGGGAGGGCAAGGATGGGTTGCCTCATAGAGGCACAGGGATGTGCCTCATAGAGAGGGTGTGCGGCCACTGGAGTACACACTGCGGCAAGGACTGCCAGATTAGAGCTCCGTAGATGGCCTAAAGTGATATTTGCTATCTTATCTTTTGGCTGAAGTAACAACTTAACTTCAGAAAAGGCAATGGCACCCCACTCCAGTACTCTTGCCTGGAAAATCCCATGGACAGAGGAGCCTGGTAGGCTGCAGTCCATGGGGTCGCTGAGAGTTGGACACGACTGAGCGACTTCCCTTTCACTTTTCACTTTC
>NW_011494956.1:11762873-11770390 GCF_000754665.1 Bison bison bison | reverse complement strand
TTCACTTTTCACTTTCATGCGTTGGAGAAGGAAATGGCAACCCACTCCAGTGTTCTTGCCTTGAGAATCCCAGGGACAGGGGAGTCTGGTAGGCTGCCGTCTTTGGGGTCGCACAGAGTCGGACACTACTGAAGCGACTTAGCAGAGCAGCAACAACTTAAGGGTGACCTAGAAAATGTTGATACTTAACAGGAAGACTGAAGAAACAGGTATTCAAAGTCGTTTCAGTAGCTTTAAGATGTCATCAAGCAAGAAGGCTCTGTCTAGCTTTCTATTTCCTTGTCCTCAGCACGTTATTAACATTTTTGTCCCCATATGCATGTTGCCTCACAGTCACAAGATCACTGCTACAACTCCAGACATCACATTCTCATTCAACTTTATTTAAGTCTCGCTCATGTGCCTCTCTTTTCTGATAAGGAAACTTCTTCCAGAAGCTTGACCAGAGATGGCTTTATGTGCCCACTCCTCAGACCGATTTCTGCATCCACTTTTCTTAAGATTAGGACATCTATTGTCAGCTAATCAGGGATCTATTAGCAGGGAGAAAGGTTGGGCCAGGAAACCAGCAGTATTTGCTAGTGGTTCAAGTGAGATGAAACAAGGAGAGGGAGCCAGAAAAGGAAGCTTCACATAGCAAATGCTCAGTGACAACAAAGAGGGTTTAGAGTGGGTCCGTGCTAACTGCAGTTAGATAGTGGTGGTGGTGGTGATTACGGGGTAGAGATGAAACTCCAAGTTGTGGAACACTCACTATGTGTCACACTTGATCCTTACCAAGTGGTCCATGCTTAATCTTGAAACAGTCCCATTTATTTACAATGAATTGAGGCTCATTCCCATGTGTTGTCAGATGGAGGAACTGAGGTCACTTTTACAGCACTCTGGGTGCTGATGTGGGTAGTTGGGAGCATTTCAAAACAGCTACTGTATATAGATTTCCTTATTCCATTTTCCATCACATACTCATGGGATATTTAATAAGTCTCCCCTGTTAGACTCATCAAACAACCTTGCATTCTAGGATATGGTAGAGAACAAGAGAGATGGGGTCCCTGCTCTCGTGGAGCTACATTCTAGTAGGAAGTCTGTGAGATCATTAAGAAAGCAATCAGTAGGAAAGATATCATGGCCTTTGCATTGAGTTGGAGCTACCAGGAGTGCCTGGGGAGAGAGCTTTGTGTATAGGGGTTGGTCTTTTGTTCACTCACTAAGTCATGTCTGACTCTTTGCAACCCTGTGGACTGCTGCACACCAGGCTTCCCTGTCCGTCACTATCTCCTGGAGTTTGGTCAAACTCATGTCCATTGAGTCAGTGATGCCATCCAACCATCTCATCCTCTGTCGCCCCCTTCTCCTCCTCCCCTCAGTCTTTCCCAGCATCACCGTCTTTTCTAATGAGTCGGCTCTCTGCATTAGGCGGCCAAAGTATTGGAGCTTCAGCTTCAGCATCAGTATTCATCATAATGAATATTCAGGACTGATTTCCTTTAGGGTTGACTGGTTTGATCTCCTTGCAGACCAAGGGACTCTCAAGAGTTCTCCAACACCATAGTTCAAACTCATCAGTTCTTTAGTGCTCAGCCTTCTTTATGGTCCAACTCTCACATCTATACATGACTATTGGAAAAACCATAGCTTTGACTATTTGGACCTTTGTTGATAAAGTGATGTCTCTGCCTTTTTAATATGCTGTCTAGATTTGTCACAGCTTTCTTCCAAGGATCAAGCATCTTTTAATTTTGTGGCTGCAGTCAAGTCACTCTCCGCAGTGATTTTGGAGCCCAAGAAAATAAAATCTGACACTGTTTCCACTTTTTCTCATCTATTTGCCATGAAGTGATGGGACCATGATCTTAGTTTTTGAATGTTGTGTTTTAGGCCAGCCTTTCACTCTCCTCTTTCACCCTCATCAAGAGGCTTTAAGAGCACTTTCTGCCATTAAAGTGATATCATCTGCATATCTGAGGTTCTTAATATTTCTTCTGGCAATCTTGATTCCAACCTGTGGTTCATCTGGCCCAGCATTTCACATGATGTACTCTGCATATAAGTTAAATAAGCAGGGTGACAATATAACTGGAGGAGATGGCATTTTGGGCTGAAACTTTAATGATGAGATGGCATAGCCTTATGATGATCTGGAGAAAGGGAATTCCAGACAATAGAGCTGGCCCCAGGGGTTGTAGTTTGCATTTGAAAAAATTAAAGAAAATCACCCTAGCCGGAACCCACCTGGGCAGGGACTGGAGTGTCTTGGAGAAGAGTCTGGATTTTTTTCTTGGGTGAAATGAGATGCAGGAGAGCATCTTTGGGAGGAAGATGCATGGTCTGATGTATGCTTTTAGCTGGGTGCCACTGTGCACAGAACTCCCCTTTTCTGTGGTGACATGGGCCCTCCTGGTTCTGTGGGCATTGATCATGACTCTCCAGGAGGACTGCAGGTTCTTGGAGATAAGAACTGAACCTGCCTCCTCCTGCAGCTGCCCGAAGTCATTGGGAGTGAACCAGCAACAGAGATGCCAAGTGTCAGGAACAGTAGGCCTTGAGAGTTCTGTCTTCACCTGGAGGGACCCGAGGAGCAGTGATCTTAGGTAGAAAGGGGAACACAAGGCAACTGCTCCTGGGATGCTGGGTCCATTTCACACAAGAAACAGGCTTATGGGAGGACATCTTGCCTCCCTTGGGGATGTTTCTCCAGGTTGGTGGGGGTTCCTCTCCACCCAGCCTCCCGAATCTAGCCTGGGAGCAGCCCTGGGTCTCATTAGAAGAAAGCTGTCAGATGATCTCAGCGTCCGGAGGGTCGTTGCTCCGATGAGCTCTGATAGGTAGCAGACGTGTGTGCCGGGGGTGACCCGGCGAGCAGCTACCCGCCAGGCCCCCACCCCCCAGCCAGGGGGCTTCCCCCGCCCCCGCAAGGTGCTCTCAGAACTCGGCTCTGACTGCACGAAACATGAGGCCGTCCCCCTTAATCAGAGCTGACTTGTGGGAAAATTAAACACAGAAGGACACGCCAGCTCCAGGGAAGGTTCCTTCCTTGCCTTCCTGGAGGCCCAGCCTGGCTCTGAGCGCCGTCATGGGAGCAGCTGACCCTGCTGTCAGCCGGAGAGCCGTGACCCCAAGGTGGCATTGCCTCTCAATGATGTGTTCCTATTGACAGGAACAGGGGGACTAATAACAGAAAAAGAAGGGGGTGAAATCTCTTTGTCTGCAATATTTTGCCTGCTGTCCAAGTCCTCGTGGCTGGATATCATTGATTTTCAGAAGTACAGAGTTGAAATCTCATTAAGTTTTTCCAGGTGTGTCAGTAACAAGTTATCTAAGTCCTTCCAAAGCCATTAGAAGAAATGCAAGTTCTGCTTAAGGCAGATGATGAAGGAGAATCGGGGGACCAGCTCAAAGGGACTGGCCATGGGGACAGTTTCAGGAGGTTGAACCCTGGGACAGGGAGACTAAGAAAGGCTGGGACCCGATTCCAGTGTTGCCGTTTGGACTGGAAGACAGGCCCAGAATCTTCTCTCTTGAGCCACTTTGAACTTGCACACAGGCAACAGGGCCAGGGGTCTTCTTCATGCATCCTGATTTGTCCAGAGAGCCCTTTGAAGGCTGTATGCGGTGGGCTTCCTCTCCACTTAAAAAGACCCCTTCTCTTGAGGATTTAAAGCATATGCTTGGCCAAGGCTGTCAGAATGCATCATAGAGATGGTCCCAAACCAACTGCTGAGCACCCCCCAGTCCTGATCAAAGTGGAGGCGGCAGACGTCCCCTGCCTGTGGGTGCTGGAGCGGAAAGGGGGAGGAGCCAGCCGGGGCTGCAGGCTTACAGCCCCTAGTTGTGGTGGGGAGAGGAATGGCCAGGAGCTGCTGACCAGGTAGGCACCTGGATGGGCCCTCTGCTCAAGGTGTCTGAGATGGGTCAGTGACTCTTGTCCAGAACTGGACCACAGCAGCTTAGGGTGGGCCAGGGAATTCATCTGGTCTGTGGCTGGCAGGGCTGAATGGTGTGGAACCGTGGACAAGGGGGCAACTGCAGGGCTAGGTGAGAAATTGGAAAGCATTTATACCTGGTGTTTAGACCCAGGAGGTGGGCAGAGGACCAACAGAGGCCCTGGAAGTCCTAAATCTGAAGGTAGCTCTAATTACCACAGTGCCCTTGCGTGAGCATCAGCCATACACCTGGCCTCCCACCAGGCCACACATACCAGTGTCCCCTAGTGTGACACATCACAAGGAGGAGCAGAGAGGCTGAGTGCCGTGCCCACCTTCATGCGGCCAGCTTGCAGCAGAGTTAGGATTTGAGGCCAAGGCTGTTGCGCCCAAAGTTGGGGCCCCTCACTTGAGTCTTCACAGATCAGACCACATGTGGGTTCATTAGAGAGATGTGGTGTCAGAGGGCCTGAGAGCTTGGGGTTCGGGGCTCGCAGTGGAGGCTGGCTCAGAGGCCGCCATATGTGCAGCTCAGCAGCTGCACGGCTGTGTGGATCAGAAGGGAAGGAGTGGAGCAAGTGGGTGGCGGGGGTGGGGGGCTGTCCTGCCAGTGACCACCCAGGCTGGATCTGCCTGCAGATGCCTGGTAGAGCAGCCCATACTCCCCATCTTACAGCTCTTCCGTCCACCTTAGATTCTAGGGTGCGACCCTACCCTCTGGAAACTTCTGAGAATAAAGGACTCACAGAGGTGGAGGGAGTGGTGGCTTGCTTGCGGCTGTTACAACAGAGAGGCTAGTCTCAGGAGAAAACTGCAAATAAAGATTTCATCAGGGCCCCTAACAGCCTTGCCTCAGGAAGACTTCAGCTGAAGAGGGTGCCGTGTCTTGGGGAGCTAGGTTGCCCAGCTCTGTGCTCTCTGCTTTTCTGGCTCCCCACTCCCATCAGTAGTGGCCTTGCACTCCAGCAGCGACTGCTGGTTCCTTGTCTGTGTCCTCCACAGGCCCAGACACAGGCCTTGTGTCCCTTAAGGTCTGGGTCCCAACCCCAGAGGCCCCTCCTCCAAGTATCTAGATCTTTATAACCCCAAAGTCTCATCTTTGTTTCCCCAGCCCTGGGGGTTATTACCAATATTGAGCATTTTTTTCATGTGCTTCTTTGCCATTCCTATATTTTCCTTGCAGTGTCTGTCGAAATCCACTGCCTATTTTTAGAAATTGGATTGCTTTCTTGTTATTGAGTTGCAGGAGTTCTTTACACATCCCTGCTGTTACTACTTCTGTGATATCTCAGTATTTCCTTTTGCCTTTTCAGTTCTGCAGTTCCTGGTTAACAATGCTTATGTTAAATTGGCTCTGTCAAAAAGATGTTGTTCATCTCTCTTTTTTTTTTGGGCCACTTTATTTATTTTTTTAATTGAAGGATAATTACTTCACAGAGTTTTGTTGTTTTCCGTCAAACATCAATAAAAATCAGCCATAGGTACACCCATGTCCCTCCCTCCTGAGCCTCCCCCCCATCTCCCTCCCCATCCCACCCTTCTAGATTGTCAAAGAGCCCCTGTTTGGGTTCCCTGAGTCAAAGAGGCACAGTCCCACTGGCTGTCTATTTGACATATGGTAATATAAGTTTCCATGTTACTCTGTCCATACATCTCACCCTCTCCCTCGTCCCCTCCACTGTGTCCTTAAGTTTGTTCTCTGTGTCTGTTTCTCCATTGCTGTCCTGAAAACAATTTTATCAGTACCATCTTTCTAGATTCCATAAATATGAGTCAGTATATGATATTTCTATTTCCCTTTCTGACGTACTTCACTCTGTATAATAGGCTCTGGGTTCGTCCACTTCATTAGAATTGACTCAAACACGTTCCTTTTTTATGACTGAGTAGTATTCCATTGTATATATGTACCACAGTTCTTTATTCATTCATCTTGCTTCCATGTTCTAGCTATTGTAAATAGTGTTGCAATGAACACTGGGATACATGTGTCTTTTTCAATTTTGGTTTCCTTAGGGTATATGCCGAGTAGTGGGATTGCTGGATGGACATGCCCATTCGTGCTTCAGTGTCTACATCTGCCCACTGGAGACAATGACCCCACATGCAGGTGGTCATGAGGGTTTAGGAAGGAGATGCCTGTGAAGGGTGTCGTGGACCAAAGCCTACCGCCCAAGGAGGACTTGGTCTGGGTGCTGCAGCCTCGGCACCTGAGGGCCCCCAGTGTAGCACTTTGTGTCTGTTTTAAGCTGAAGGAAGAAGCAGAGTGCTCTCTTGGGTTCCTCTCATCTGACAAGGAAGCCGTTTTTCCAGCCAGGCAGTCCTGTGAGAAGTGATGGGATGAAAGACCTGGGCATGTGTGTCTCCACCTTGGAGTAGAGCACGGCTGAGGGAAACCCACCTTCTTCCCCAGGCCAAAGTCATGTTTAAGAAGAGACTCAATGAAAAATCAAAAACTTCTGACCTTCAAATGCATTGATAAGAGGCCAGAAAGCAAACTAGATGGGGAGCAACAAACTCACAAAAAAAGAAATGAGCAAGAGATTTGAATAGATACCTCACAAAAGAAGATATCTAAATAGCCAGCAGGCACATGGAAAGATGCTGTATATCATTAGTCATAGAGAAATTAAAATTCAATCACAGTGAGATATCACTGCACCCCCTCCCCACCACCTGGTTAGGAAGCCTAAAGTTAAAAAGACTGACCATACCAAGTGTTGGTGAGGCTGTGGAACAACTGGAATGCTCCTGCTTTGCTGGTGGTCTGCAAAAAGATACAGCCACTTTAGCAGACGGTTTGACAGTTTCTTATAAAGTTTAACAACACTTACAAAATGATCCAGCAATCCTACTCACAGGGATTTACCTGAGAGAAATGAAAATATCTGTCTCTCATGTATGCAAATGTTCATAGAAGCTTTATTCACAATAGTAAAAACCTAAAAACAACCTCCTCTGAAGAAGGGCATGGCAATCCACTCCACATTCTTGCCTGGAGAATCCCATGGACAGAGGAGCCTGGCAGGCTACAGTCCATAGGTTGTACAGAGTTGGACACAACTGAAGCAACTTAGCGTACACACAATAACAATCTCAGATCAGTTCAGTTCAGTCACTCACTTGTGCCCGACTCTTTGTGGCCCCATGAATCGCAGCATGTCAGGCCTCCCTGTCCATCACCAACTCCTGGAGTTCATTCAAACTCATGTGCATCGAGTTGGTGATGCCATCCAGCCATCTCATCCTCTGTCGTCCCCTTCTCCTCCTGCCCCCAATCCCTCAGCATCAGGGTCTTTTCCAATGAGTCAACTCTTCGCATGAGGTGGCCAAAGTATTGGAGTTTCAGCCTCAGCATCAGTCCTTCCAATGAATACCCAGGACTGATCTTCTTTAGGATGGACTGGTTGGATTTCCTTGCAGTCCAAAGGACTCTTAAGAGTCTTCTCTAACACCACAGTTCAAAAGCATCAATTCTTCAGTGCTCAGCTTTCTTCACAGTCAGCTCTCACATCCATACATGACCATTGGAAAAACCAGAGCCTTGACTAGACAGACCTTTGTTGGCAGAGTAATATTTCTGCTTTTTAA
>NW_011494956.1:11762443-11762773 GCF_000754665.1 Bison bison bison | reverse complement strand
AATGTTGAGCTTTAAGCCAACTTTTTCACTCTCCTCTTTCACTTTCATCAAGATGCTTTTTAATTCCTCTTCACTTTCTGCCATAAGTGTGGTGTCATCTGCATATCTGAGGTTATTGATATTTCTCCCGGAAATCTTGATTCCAGCTTGTGCTTCTTCCAGCCCAGCGTTTCTCATGATATACTCTGCATATAAGTTAAATAAGCAGGGTGACAATATACAGCCTTGACGTTACTCCTTTTCCTATTTGGAACCAGTCTGTTGTTCCATGTCCAGTTCTAACTGTTGCTTCCTGACCTGCATATAGGTTTCTCAAGAGGCAGGTCAGGT
>NW_011494956.1:11761779-11762343 GCF_000754665.1 Bison bison bison | reverse complement strand
AACACCACAGTTCAAAAGCATCAATTCTTCAGTGCTCAGCTTTCTTCACAGTCCAACTCTCACATCCATACATGACCATTGGAAAAACCAGAGCCTTGACTAGACAGACCTTTGTTGGCAGAGTAATATTTCTGCTTTTTAATATGCTATCTAGGTTGGTCATAACTTTCCTTCCAAGGAGTAAGTGTCTTTTAATTTCATGACTGCAATCACCATCTGCAGTGATTTAGGAGCCCCCAAAAATAAAGTCTGACACTGTTTCCCCATCTATTTCCCATGAAGTGATGGGACCAGATGCCATGATCTTAGTTTTCTGAATGTTGAGCTTTAAGCCAACTTTTTCACTCTCCTCTTTCACTTTCATCAAGATGCTTTTTAATTCCTCTTCACTTTCTGCCATAAGTGTGGTGTCATCTGCATATCTGAGGTTATTGATATTTCTCCCGGAAATCTTGATTCCAGCTTGTGCTTCTTCCAGCCCAGCGTTTCTCATGATATACTCTGCATATAAGTTAAATAAGCAGGGTGACAATATACAGCCTTGACGTACTCCTTTTCCTATTT